>NC_087156.1:6662500-6722500 GCF_035594125.1 Scylla paramamosain
CTAATCTCTTCACATGAAAAGCTTCTCCATCTCATGCTTTGTCTTCCTTTTGACCTTTTTTTTTCTTCCTCTCTCCCTCCCCCCCCCACACACACCTTTTGGCAATAGTTTACTAATCCACTAGACTTGAATAAGCAAGAGTGATGATGCTTCAGTAAACAACATATGGCGAGACGTGGCAATTCTTGACCAACAATGCGCTATGGTGGTCAGGCAGTGTGTTTCCGTGTGTTATGTCGCGCTGTAGGAGCAGTTCGTAGATAGTGTCTCTGTTACCAGCTGTCCACAGGTACGAATTGTCTGTCCGCTTGCTTTTTGGGTGCTTGTGCCTTATTGTCTGTTAGCTCAGACTATACGAACAGCCTCACGTGGCCACAAGAGCTCCAGTGTGTTGTGTTGTAAGATCCCGAACACTGGATTGAAAATCATCAGTGACCTTTTATTTATTTGCTTGGAAAACTTGGTTGGTATTTTTATTTGATATATATATATATATATATATATATATATATATATATATATATATATATATATATATATATATATATATATATATATCAAATAAAAATACCAACCAAGTTTTCCAAGCAAATAAATAAAAGGTCACTGATGATATATATATATATATATATATATATATATATATATATATATATATATATATATATATATATATATATATATATATATATATATAAAATATATCATGATTTTCCATTACTTTAATGTAGCAGAATCTAGCATTGCCAGAATCTGTCCAAACCATACATGAAATTCGATTGTTTGGATGTGAAGTGGGCAGATCATTGTCACCCTCCTCATAGATAAGCATGCAGTTAGGGTATAAAGGTGTCCTCTGGTATGGTTGAGTCTGTGTTGTAGTAAGAGGGTGGCAAATTCAAATGGCATGAGTTGAATTAACAGGAAGTTTTTAAAATCTTTTTGTGTTGCTTCTTGTTTTGGCTGTTCACTTGTTCACCTTGGTGTATTCATCTGTCACCTATTCTGACCTGCCAAGAGCAGGAGTTGCTGAAGTAGGAATACAGAATAGGCTGGTCAACTCACCCTGAGTCCAGCCAAGACTGGGTGAGGAAGGTACAGGCCCAGAAGCTCCAGAAAGATACTTCAGTCAGACTAACAATTAAATAAAAAATAGTAAAGAAAGAAAAAAAAAAAAAAACTGGTCACGAACTAGTAGTTGATCAATATGACTCCAGTTTATATACAAATTCACTTAGATATTCGTGACCAACCATTTAGGCTACAGCTTCTTGTACTGAGTAATCTGAAGCCCAGTTGTATGTCTAAAGTTTTTAGTAACACTGCCAGCAAAATTGCAAATATTTATTAAAATTTTTTTAGGGGTGACCTCATGGTATTATTTGTTGTTTTGAGGCTTTTCTATCATTACACCATCATGAATAAATAGTGATAGAATAGTAATCATAAGGATCAGTGCTATTATGTGAAATTCATGAAATTATAGGATTAATAAGAATCACCTTGCTCAGTACTTTGTCTTCATTTTATTTATGACAGTTGATTTCTGGATTTTTTCTCATTAGATAGTTATTAATTTAGGTTAGGCTAGTAGTTATCCCTCCCTATGGGAGTCTTGGAGGCTTGCCCACATTAAGTTTTAATATTTTGAGTGAGAGTTTTCCTATGGTTTCTATCCTGCTCTCTGTAAATTCATCTAAAGTTCCTTTTCTTACTTTACTGTTCTGTTGCTGCTGTGGTAGACGGTGTCCTAAATTTATTAATAGTGGTGTTCCTCAGGGTTCTGTACTGTCACCCACTCTCTTCCTATTATTCATCAATGATCTTCTAAACCAAACTACTTCTCCTATCCACTCCTATGCTGATGATACCATCACATCTTTTTGTAGATATCCACCCTTTCAGGAGGTAAACAGTTCATGCAGGGAAGCCACAGACTGCCTCACTTCTGATCTCTTTAAAATTTCTGATTGGGGCAGAGCAAACTTAGTAATGTTCAATGCCTCAGAAAACTTGATTCCTCCATCTATCAGCTCGACACAACCTTCCAGATAACTATCCCCTCTTCTTCATTGACAATCAACTGTCCCCCTTTTCTACACAGAACATCTTTGGTCTGTCCTTTACTTATAATGTAAACTGGAAACTTCACATATCATCCCTAATCATCCCTAGCTAAAAAAAACTTCACATATCATCCCTAATCATCCCTAGCTAAAAAGGCTTCTATGAAGTTAGGTGTTCTGAGTCATCTCTGCTAGTTTTTCTCATCCCCTCAACTGCTAACTCTGTATAGTGGCCTTATCCATCCATGTATGGAGTATGCTTCACATGTATGGGGGGTTTCCATTCATATTGCTCTTTTAGACAGTGGAATCAAAAGCCTTTTTGTCTTATCAGCTCCTCTCCTTTGAATGTCTTCAGCTTCTTTCTCGTTGCTGCAATGTTGCATCTCTTGTAGTCTTCTATTTCTGTTTTCATGCGAGCTGCTTTTATAATCTGTCCATCTCCCTAGTGCAAAAGTTAATCAGCATTCTCAGTCATTCATCCCTCTTTCCAATAAACTCTGGAACTCCCTGCCTGCTTTTGTATTTACATCTTCCTATGACTTGAACTCTTTCAAGAGAGAGGTTTCAAGACACTTATCCTGTAATTTTTGACTACCCCTTTCAACTCTGGGGACTGGCACCTCAGTGGGCTTTTTTTTATTGCAGTTTTGTTGCTTTTGGCCAGTACCTCTCCTATTAAAAATAAAAAAAAAATAAAAAAAAAATAAATATATAATAAATGTATATGTAATAATAATAATAATAATAATAATAATAATGATAATAATAATAATAATAATAATAATAATAATAATAATAATAATAATAATAATAATAATAAAATTTAAAAAAATGCACTTAACTCAGTATATTCTCTACATGAATATTCTGACTTTGCAACTGAGCTACATTAGACTTAACCAGTATCTTCACTTTTCATTCATTGGTCTGATTAACTGAGGGCCATTAAATTGTTTTTTACATTGTTCCTTTGTTTTGAACCTTTATCTAGAAAAGTATCAAGACACCTGAGGAACTATTTAAGAACTAATTTGAGGAAAGCTTTGTAGCCTTAGTAATTTTGTCTAGTCAGATTGGATTCTCTGACTAATTTTCTTGATGCAGTATTATATTTCTTTGAAGGTAAAATTGGATATAAGCAGTCCCATCTTTGGTTTCTTAGTGGTTTTTGTCCATTGCAGAAGTAATAGTACAGAGTGCATCACACCTAATTTATGGCTCTGTTCCATATCAACATTTCCCCTCTCGAACCATGCAATATCCATCCTCACTTCATTCTCTTGTGAACCAGAAGGAACCAATTCCAGAGATAATGAAAATACTCCAGTCTGAAATTTTTTAAGTTAGTGACAATTATCTCTAAAAGCAAATTAAGCACTTATAAAGGTTTTGATGTGGAAATTCACTGCTTAGTTAATAGTTTTTAGAATTGATCTAGTGGATTTTCTTTATAAGTTTTGTTTTGTGATTATTACTCATATTAGTGATATTCACTGCTTTATAACAACCTGTTTTTTTTTCTTTTTTGTATTTTGTCTTTGCTGATCACTCTCCTTTCTCATATCTGAGATTGTAAATTTTCTCTTTTCAATTTGTGCTCCAGGTGGCATTGGGTCTATTTAATCAATAATATATATAGATATTCATATTGTGAGGTGATTAACTATAGTTAACTAGTTAAGTTACCCAAGTATCAGGCCTGTGTTTTGTATTTTGTTATTATGTGTGTAATAACCGTGCACGTGACACCTCATAGTGATGGTGGTTATCCATAATGTTATATTGATTATTTAGTATTTATTATTCTGGCATGTGTAATATGTAAAGGGGATAATTTAAGCAGGTTGAATTTAAGTCAGTAGTTAATCCTGCCAGGTCCCACTCCTTGTCACATCAGCCTACTGCCTGGCTACTGGATTTAGTTGTGTTCCGGAAGTGGGAGCAGCAAGGTGTTGGCCTTTTGTGGGTGACTGCCAAACATAAGTATTGTTCTAGTTTGTATATTGTAACATAAGCTCACCTTTTTGTGCTAGGATGTTATTTATTGCTCTATGTGATGTGAATTTCGTTGTGAATTGGGTTATGGTGGAAAAGATGGAAAGGAGATAGCCCGTGGATGGTGCTAGTACCATATGGAAGCTTATTGATAGTTTCTACTTGTAAGCCTATTAGTTAACTCCAGAATTCTATCAGTCTAAATTTTGTAACTCAGTTAAGACCTCCAATTAAACTTTTGTTGAATATGCACATTTGTTAAGAAAACTGCATAATAGATTGATTGTTTCTCGTGGAGTAACAAATTTTGACCAGTTATCTGAGCTTATGATACTAGAACAATACTTGAACACCTTGCCATATGATATAAGAGTATATTTGTGTGAAAAAGAGGTAGATTCACTTGATAGAGCAGCTTTCTTAGCTGAAAATTATAATTTAATTCATAAAGCTAATAGAAAGAGTTACCCTGACTAGAACATAGCTCATTATGTTGGTAAGTCTTTGGGTACTGATTATGCTGGGAAAAGTGTGAACTGTTCAGGTTTTGACACTAAAACTTGGAATTACTGTAAGAAGCCAGGGCATCTTGTGGCAAGTTGTCCTAAGTTAGAGAGGAAAGAATAGTATAGGTCTGACACCAAACCTGTTATTAATTATGTCTTTAAACCAGCAGATGTGAGTGATCCTGTCTTAACCATGTGTAATGAGTGTCAACAGCTGTTCCAACCATTCAGGTTTGAGGGTAGTGTGTCAGCCTCTGAGAACAGTCCATCCATCCCTGTCAGTATCCTGTGTGATACAGGTGCCTCTCACAGTATTGTGGTAAGGAGTATTGTTCCTTTTGTTGAGGATTCATACACTGGGGAGTTTGTTGTACTGAAGGGCATTAATAGGTGCATTACACTACCATTATGCAGACTCTGTTTAAGGTCTGGCATAATTTTGCAGGTTGTAACTGTTGCTGTTTAGGATTCCTTGCCTGTTGAGGGAGTTACATTTTTTCTAGGTAACGATATTGCTGGCTGTTGTGTAATCCCTGATCCTGTAGTCTGTTCTAATCCTCTAAATTTTGATCCTGCAGTAAAGTTGACAGAACAGCATTCTGGACTGTTCCCTTCGTGTGTTGTTACTAGGAGCCAGTCAAAGGACACTGCCATAGACACTGATGTTGATCTTGATAATTTGGATGAGCTATTCACTAATGAGGCTATTCATGATGAGGTTGGTGAGGAGCCTGTTAATAATTCTAGTAGTGATTCAAAGTCCACAGTGGATATAGGTGATGTTCCTGTGACTCGTAAGATGTTGGTGGAAGCTTAGAGGGCAGATCCCTCTTTGGGCAATCTTTTGGATGAGGCTGTCTCAGAGGCTGAGAGTGAAGATGATTCTGTCTGTTATTTTTTAAGTCAGGTATCCTTATGAAAAAATTGTGCCTTAAGTTCCCAAAAGTGAGACATGGCATATTGTTAAACAGATTGTAGTGCCAACATGTTTTTGTGACAGTCCTTAGTTTAGCTCACAATCGTGTAAGTGGTCATCTTGGTGTTAAGAAGACACTATATACAATACTGAAGTATTTCCTTTGGCCTGGAGTGAGTTCTGATGTTGCAAAATTTTATAAGAACAGCCACATTTGTCAAATTGCTGGTAAACCAAATCAAGTAATACCTCGAGCTCCATTGCAACCCATCCCTGTAATTTCTGAATCATTTCATAGGGTAATCATAGACTGTGTAGGTCCCTTAGAGAAAACCAGAAAGGGACATCAGTTCCTACTAACTGTCATGGATGTGACCACCCACTATCCTGAAGCCGTGCCCTTGAGAAGCATAACCACCAAATCTATTACTCCTCTCCTTATAAGATTCTTCACGCAGTTTGGTCTTCCTCAAATAGTCCAGTCTGATCAAGGCACGAATTTCACTTCCAAAGTATTTAAAGAAGTTTTAGCAACACTAGGAATTAAATGGCACTTAGCTTCCTGTTACCATCCAGAAAGTCAGGGTGCACTTGACCAATTCCACCAAACTTTGAAATCTTTGTTAACAAAATATTGTATGGAGTCTGTCAAGAATTGGGATGAAGGAATTCCATTAGTGTTATATGGTATCCACAATACTAAACAAGACAGTCTAGGATTTTCCCCAAATGAGCTACTCTTTGGTAGAGATGTAAGGGGACCATTAAAATTGTTGTATGAGAGTTGGATAGATGAAGAAGAGGATACCAGTTTAACTGATTATGTGGCAAGATTAAGAGATAGACTAAAGCAAGTGCAGGAGTTTGCAAGCAAGAATTTGTCAGCTGCACAGAGAAAAAAATGAAGGCTCACCATGATGTTTCTTCTGTTGAAAGAGAATTTAATGTGGGAGATAAGATTTTGGTGTTTTTGCCTATTAGGAAATTCCCAATAAAAGCAAGATACCAGCGTCCATATGAAGTGATTGGAAGAGAAGACAGACTTAACTACATAATATCTATTCCAGGTCGTCATAAAACTTAGAGAGTTGTACATGTCAATTTGTTAAAAGAATATTGTTCTAGAGATGATCAAGAAGATTGTCATAAGGAAGATCAAGTACAGGTATTAAGTCAGGATGCTGTGTATAATGAACCTATTAATTATGAATTTGATGTAAAATGTGATGTGAAGCTTAATAATTCTAATGTTTTATCGAATTTAGAAAGTAAACTTGTCCATTTGAGTGCAGAGCAGGAAGTTGATATTAAGGAAATTTTGTATGAGTTTAGGGATTTATGCTCTGATGTTCCAAGGCAAAGTACTGTTGTTGAGCATGACATTGTGGTGATTGAAAACACAGCCCCAGTTAAACAAGCACAATACAGGATGTCACCCCAAAAAAAAAGAAATATTAAGAGAAGAAGTTCAGTTTCTTACAGCCCCAGTTAAACAAGCACAATACAGGATGTCACCCCAAAAAAAAAAGAAATATTAAGAGAAGAAGTTCAGTTTCTGTTGAAACATAATTTGACTGAGAAGAGTAAGAGTGAGTGGGCCTCCCCTTGTTTATTGGTTCCAAAGGCAGATGGGTCCATGAGGATGTGTAGAGACTGCTGCAGAGTTAATGCACAAACTCGTTAAGTGACTCATTTCCTCTTCCTCAAATCGATGATATCATCGATTCAGTTGGAAGTGCTACATTCTTGACAAAAATTGACCTGTTAAAAGCTATTATCAAGTGCCATTAAGTGATAGGGCAAAGATCATCATTGCTTTCATAACCCCTGAAGGCTTGTACCAATATAAGGTAATGCCATTTGGCTTATGTAATGCACTTGTACCTTTCAAAGATTAATCACCAATGTGGTTGATGGGTTGGTGAATGTGTATGGTTACCTGGATGATGTAATTACAGTCTCGAATGACTGGCAGACACATACACTAACCCTCAGATGTTTGTTTAAAAGGCTTAGAGAAGCTCACCTTACCATCAATTTAGTTAAAGTGAACTTGGGTATAGTAGCTTGAGTTTTCTGGGGTGTGTGGTTGGGAGTGGAAGAGTGGTCCCAATAGATTCAAAGGTAGCAGCCATAAATGATTTACCTGTATCTACTAATAGAAGACAATTATTAAGATTTATTTATTTATTTATTTATGCATGGCAGGCTACTACCGTTGCTTTTTGTCAAAATTTTTCTGATGTAATTGCTCCATTATCAGATCTTGTAAGTCCAAAAAGAAAATTTGTTTGGTCAGAAAGATGTCAAGATGCCTTCAAGAAAGTTAAATGGATTCTAACATCCCAACCTGTACTTACGAGTCCTGACTTTAACAAACGCTTTCTTCTGCATGTTGATGCAAGTGATCATGTAACTGGTGCAGTATTGTTGCAAGAGAGTTCTGAAAAGATGCTACACCCTGTATGTTATTTGTCTACAAAATTCAAAACTCATCAATGCAACTATTCAACAATTGAAAAAGAGGCCCTTGTTTTGTTGATTGCCCTAGAAAAATTTGAGGTTTACCTTGAGCATAGTAATGGTAAAATAGTTGTATATTGTGACCATAATCCTTTAACTTTTGTAAACAGGATGAAAAATAAGAACCAAAGGCTTACCAGATGGTGTTCGGCTCTACAACCATATGATCTGGAAATTTGTCATATTAAGGGATGCCATTATGTGATTGCAGACACCTTGTCTCAGGCTCACATAGAACTGTAATATTCTTTAATGCTTTTTTAACTTTTATGTTTTATATGATAAAAACCTGTGTTTTTATCTTTAGGAGGGAGGTGTGAGGTGATTAATTATAGTTAACTAGTTAAGCTACCCCTGTATCAGGCCTGATTAACTATAGTTAACTAGTTAAGCTACCCCTGTATCAGGCCTATGTTTTGTATTTTGTTATTATGTGTGTAATAACTGTGGACATGACACCTTATAATGGTAGTGGTTATCCATAATGTTATATTGATTATTTAGTGTATATATATATTCTGGCATGTGTAACATGTAAAGGGGATAATTTAAGCGGGTTGAATTTAGGTTGGTAGTTAACCCCGCCACGTCACACTACTTGTCATGTCAGCCTGCTGCCCGGCTACTGGATTCACTTGTGTTCTGGAAGTGGGAGTGGCAAGGTGTTGGCCTCTTGTGGGTGACTGCCAAACATAAGTATTGTTCTAGTTTGTATATTGTAATATAAGCTTACCTTTTTTACTAGGATGTTATTTATTGTTCCATGTGATGTGAATTTCGTTGTGAATTGGGTTATGGTGGAAAAGATGGAAAGGAGATAGCCCGTGGGTGGTGCTAACACCATATGGAAGCTTATTGATGGTTTCTACTCATGATACACTGCTTGGGTTTTTATTAAATGTAATTGTTCTCTAATGCCTGTTTGTTTCGGCATGCCCTTATGGCTTAAGGTAATAGGTTCACCTCTAGAATTGCGTAACATAAGTAAATGATAGCCCAGTGGCGTAATATCCTGTCTGAATCTTATATACTTAGATTCTGATTCCTTCCTTCTTCCATTGATTCTGACACCTTGCTTCTTCCATTGATGTGTCCCAAAATGGTCATGACAGATGAGCCTCCCTCTCTCTATCCAAACACTCCATCTTTGATTTCAAGCTTTCCTCAACTATTATCACCTCAGTCACTCATGTAAACTCTTTGCATTATTAGAATTTTGAAATATTCAGGTCTTATCCCAGCTTAAAAATCTTCAGTCCTTCATCTAATATATAATGGCACAGGTTTTCAGTTGAGTATTTTTTTAAAACAAAAAAAAGTTGTAAGACTAAGGTGCATAGACTAGTTTTTTGCATGTTAAATAGAAAAAAAAAAAATGTTTGAAAATCAGAGTTAAATTAAGTGATTTAACTAGTTGAGTGTTGCATTTTACCTAAGTGATTTAACTAGTTGAGTGTTGCATTTTACCAAGTTGAGCTTATTGATAAGGGTATGGTTTCCTCACATTACAATATTATTCATCTACTGCTACACCAACAGGAGGTTATTCCTTAACCTCCCCTCATCTTGTATCCTTAAGCTGTTGTTTTTACAGAACTCAATTCAGCATTCCATACAATATTCATAAAGTTTTGTTCTGTATTATCTGTGCATTTTTTTTCTATCTTGGTTTCTATCTTGGGTACTAACTTTGTATAGGGAATTAATCTATCCTTATGTGAAATGTGGAGTAAAATGGTTCATGTCTTGCCAGCTCCCTTCCTCTGACAACTGTCATCAGTCTCTTACATTGTGTTGCAATTTTACATCTTTTGCTCTATTACCCAGACTGTTATTTCTATGGTTACCGTTATGAAGAAAAAAAAAAGATTTGCCTGGTGTCTCCCGTGGCCTAGCTACCCAAGTCTTTCCACAAACCATGATTGTGTTCACCTTGCTATTGCAAGATCTTCACTTTCATTCCTTTCACTGGTAAACTCGAACTCTGCATATTTATATTTCCCCTTCCTAAAATTTCAACTCTTTCAGAAGAGGAACATCTAAATTGGCCAATGCACTTTAATGTTCCTGCTCAGTGTTTTACAAAGTGGCAAATAAGCAGTCTTCCTTGGCCAGGTTCCTTTAGGTGGGGGAAAAAAAAAAGAACATTTATAGTTATACTCTATATGAGTCTTGCGTGAAAAGTTCATATATTTAACCTATTTTGTTCAGTCTATTAATTTCATTGACTGTGATAAGCAGCATAACTTGCTCAATCCTTGTTCTGAGTTAGAGCATTTATTGTTTTATTATACATACCATAACTAACAGAATACCTTAAACAGTAAGCTTGATGAATATTTTAAAATTACAAAAAACATTAGATGCAAGAATATGAATGTTAATTAATTATTTTTTCTATGAGACCACTTTCCTATAGAACCCAAAACTGTCCCAAGTAACATGCTTAATTTTTTGCTGGCTAGACAGAGGAAACTTAAGTCACATCCTCATCACTGGTAAAGAACTAAGTACTCCCTTAAGATTCAAACTGGTACACTTGATCTTTAAGTCCATTACAATTATAAGAATCAGAAGGGCTAACTCTCCAGAACTTGAGAAAACTAGTACTGAGGTGCCAGTCTTGTGACGTCAGGGATCATGGACCTCTACTCCTCCCTCTCATCAGCCATCCTCACAACTTACACTACACATTATCTTTCACCAATATCTTCCAGCAAACATTCATTTAATACCATTCTCTGACATCCTCTTTCTCTTTTTCCTTCCACTTTACTTAGTAAGCAATCTAGCCCTCTTCTCTCAGCATATGACCCAAGAACTTGATGTGGCAAATGTGACTCGTCTGAAGACTGTCAAAACTGTCCCTTATGGCATGTTTACATTCATATTGTGGATGTGGATGGAGTTGCCCTTTTTTTATGATCCTGTCTGGTTGGTTTGTCCTATAATCATTTACCTGTCTTTGCAAGTTGCTTATAATGAAGAAAATGCAAGGGTTAGACTTCAGAAAAAAATAAATTTAAGTCTACAGCATAGGATGAAATTAGCAAACATCTTAAAAGACTAAATAATAATGTTTATTATTTTCAAAGTGTTTAGAGTACTGTTTGTAACAAAGTGTGGATGTAATGTGTTTCTCGGGTATATGAATGATTAAATGCCTCAGTAGTCCCATTATTATCATAATATATTGGAATGTAACTATTTAAGCATAATTTGAGGTCAGAGCTGCTAATGAGCTTTTGCACAAAATTTCAGAGTGCCAGATAGACAGTAATAACAGTGCCAGCTCAAGACAAACAACCAACATTGCAAGAGGTAGAGACAAAGCAGATGACACCAAGAGGAGCATGTCATCTTTAAAGTGTGGGGTTCACAAGCTCCAGCGATAACAGGTATGCAGCTCACTGTGGGAAGATAATGTAAACTGGTGTGTTGTGGATTTAGGTCTCCAATGTGGTTACAGCTATGACAAGTGATGTGGTTACAGTAGTAGTAGTAGTAGTAGTACAAACAGAGGCCTACAAACATGTGAATAAAATAATAGCATACACAATACAATATGAAAGAAAATTTAAGAAAATTACACAATGTATGGGCAGGCATGCTGTGTCACATTTCACAAATACTGCATAAGAAAAATAGTAATCGGTTACAAAATATCCATAAAACTACAGTGATATGATGCATGTATTCCAGAAAGATAGAAGGCTTTACAAGAGTTTAAGAGATCATTGTGAAAGGGAAAAGTTTTAGGAGATTGTTGTGAAAGGGAAAAGTTATCAAATGCTTAAAATTGTGTAAGACTCCTTCAACATATTTTTCATGTCTCTCTCTCTTTTTGTGGTCAGATTGGGATAACACAAGGAACAATATCATTATTTTGAATGTTGCTTTCATGTCAGGGATCCATGTCTTTTGCACAGAGCATATAATGTAGATGACTCAAACAGGGAGGTTCACTTTTCATTTTTCTAATCCTAAAGCTGTAAACTTGGGTTTTACACAGCTTGTACTTGTGCTGTTCAAGATAGAGAGGCAGTTCACAAGTTGTACCTCAGTCATCCATCCATCTATCTATTTGAAAATTTTCCTGACTGAAAACATGTGAATTTTGTTCTGAACCTTAGCAAAACTCACCTTTTTGTCACTTGCTAAAGGTATTGCCAACAAATTTTTTTCTTTCCTGTTTACCATCAGTTTTCATCCAGATGACACTGCTGCTCTGTGGTCTCAACATGAACTCATTCTAAATGTTTGCTGAAGATTTAATCCTAAATGATTCTGGGCTTCACCTTACCATCTGACTATGTTGTACTTAGCAAAATTTATACCATCATATATAATCTCAGATTTTGATACTCAGAAGACTTCTAGTTCTAATGGAATTCCTCATGTTGTCCTTGGAAATGGTATATATGTGCATTAACATTCACCTTTCCCTTCTGGCTGAAAGTGTGCTTAAAGTCACCCTTTTCTCCAGCAAGGTGACTTTTCAAACTATTTAATATACTGGCTTTGACATTGCTCCTTTCTGAACTCTTATTGCAAGAAGATTGTGTATCTCTTCATAATAATAATAACAAAAAATGAGGGAAACTGCAAGAAGCCATCAGGCCTCCATGTGTCAGTCCCTGCATGAAATGTACCTACATTTCTCAACCTATCCATAAATTTGCCTTATCTTCTTTTAGAGCTCCCTAATGACTCAGTTCTAACAACCTGATTTAAAAGTCCATTCCATTCATCTACCACTGTATTTGATAATTGATTCCTTCCTATCACTTTTTAATTCAATTTTTTTTAAGATTGAACCCATTACTTCTTATTCTAGTTTGATTTCTGATCCTGAAAATTTTGGTTACACCACCCTTGTTATATCCTGTACTACACTTAATGACCCCAATCAGGTTCCTTCTTAACCTATGCCTCTTTAAGGGATGTAAATTTAAAAGCCTCAGTCTCCTTTGTTAAGAAATATCCCTCATTCCTTGTATCTTTTTAGATACAGGGAATACAGTATCCTTTGTACTGATAAAAAAAAAAAAAAAAAAAAAAAAAAAAAAAAAAAAAAAAAAAAGTCCTTCCTGTATAATATGGGGACTATAACTGCATAGCATAATCTACATGAAGTCTGACTAGGCCCAAATATAACTTTAATATTACTTTGGAACTTGATTTTTTTTATTTATTTATTTTATATATAACTTTGGGACTTTTTATTTATTTATTTATTTATTTTATTATTTTTTTTTTTATGTAAGAGGGTTACTGGCCAAGGGAAACAAAGAAGGGAAAAAATCCCACTGTGGTGCCAGTTCCAAAAGAGATGTTAAGAGAATCATCCAAAATTTAAGGATAAGTGTCCTGAAACCTCCCTCTTGAAAGAGTTCAAGTCATAGGAAAGTGGAAATACAGAAGGAGGCAGGGAGTTCCAGAGTTTACCAGAGAAAGGGATGAATGATTGAGAATACTGGTTAACTCTTGCATTAAAGAGGTGGACAGAGTAGAGGTGAGAGAAAAATGTCTCATGCAGCAAGGCCACGGGAGGAAGGAAGGCATGCAGTTAGGAAGACTGCAAGAGCAGTTTGCATGAAAATAGCAGTAGGAGATAGCAAGAGATGCAACACTGCAGCAATGAGAAAGAGGCTGAAGACAGTCAATTAGAGGAGTTGATAAGATGAAAAGCTTTTGATTCCACCCTGTCTAAAAAAAAGTGAGTGGAACCATCTCATATATGTGAAGCATACTCATTACATGGATGGATAAGGCCCCTGTACAGAGTTCGCTGTACAGAAAAACTGGCAGAGATGACTCAGAAAGCCTAACTTCATAGAAGCTGTTTTAGCTAGAGATGAGATGTGAAGTTTCCAGGTTAGATTATAAGTAAAGGCCAGACAAAGGATATTCAGTGTACAAGAGGGGGGACAGTTGAGTGTCATTGAAGAATAGTGGATAGTTGTCTGGAAGGTTCTGTTGAGTTGATATATGGAGGAATTGAGTTTTTTGAGGCATTGAACAATACTAAGTTTGCTTTACCCCAATCAGAAATTTTAGTGATCAAAAGTCAGGCGTTCTGTGACTTCCCTGCATGAACTGTTTACTTCCTGAAGCATTGGACATCAACAAAAAGATGTGGAAAAGTGCAGGCTAGTATTGTGACTGTAGGAGTGGATAGGACAAGTTTGGTTTAGGAGATATCTCCACTGATGAATAATATAGGAAGAGAGTGGGTGACAGGACACAATCCTGAGGAACATCACTGTTAATAGATTTGGGAAATGAACAGTAGCAATAGAACCACAGCAGCAATAGAACGGTCAGAAACGAAACTTGAAATGACATTACAGAGAAAGATAGAAGCCACAGGAGAGTAGTTTAGAATTCAAAGCTTTGTGCCAGACTGTCAAAAGCTTTTGACATGTCTAAGACAACATCTCTAAAAGAGGATGACCAAGACTCCGTAAGGAAAACCAGAAGATCACCGGTAGAGCAGCCTTGACACAACCCATACTGGCGATCAGATAGAAGGTTCTGAAGTGATAGATGTATAAGAATCTTCCTGTTAAGGATAGATTAAAAAATTAGGCAGGCAGGAAATTAAACCAGTAGGATGGTAGTTTGAGGGATTAGAATAGTGACTCTTTTTAGGTGCAGGCTGAATGTAGGCAAACTTCCAGCAAGAAGGAATGGTAGATGTTGATAGAGTTGAAAGAGTTTGATTAGGCAAGGTGCAAACACAGAGGCAGTTTTGGAGAACAATAGGAGGGACCCCATCAGGTCTATAAGCCTTTGAAGGCCAGTGAGGGCATGGAAAAAAAATTATTGTGAGTGATTTTAATAGATAGCATAAAGTAGTAAGTGGTTGGAGGTAAGGGAGGAACAAGCCCTGAATCATCCAAGGTAGAGTTTTTAGCAAAGGTTTGAGTGAAGAGTTCAGCTTTTGAAATAGATGAGATGGCAGTGATGCCATCAGGTTGAAATAAAGGAGGAAAAGATGAAGAAGCAAAGTTATTGGAGATGTTTTTGTCCAGGTGCCAAAAGTCATGATGGGAGTTATATCTTAAAAGATTTTGACACTTTACATTAATGAAAGAGTTTTTAGCTAGTTGGAGAACAGACTTGGCATGATTCTGGGCAGAAATATAAAGCGCACGAGATTCAGGTGGTGGAAGGCACAAGTACCTTTTGTGGGCCACCTCTATTACGTATAGCACAAGAGCAGGCTAAACTAAGGTTTGGAAGGTTTAGGTCAAGAGAGAGTGAGGAATGTACGCCTTAATGCCAGATACTATTACCTGTGTTATGTGCTCAGCACACAGATGGTTTTTTGACATGGTTTTCTGTCATTCCAAGGAAAATCAGCATAATACCTCCTCAGGTACCCCCATCTAGCAGAGGCAAAATGCCAGAGGCACCTCTGCTTTGGGGGATCCTGAGGAGAAATTGGAGCAGTAGGACAAAATACAGATATGAGATTGTGACTGGAGGTGCCCAATGGAGAAGATAGGGTAACAACATAAGCAAAAGTATTAGAGGTTATGAAAAAGTCAAGAATGTTGGGTGTATCTCCGAGGTGGTCAGGAATTTGAGTAGGATGTTGCACCAGTTGCTCTAGGTCATGGAGGATTGATAGCAAAGTTAAAGGCTAGTTCACCAGGATGGTCAGTGAAGGGAGAGTAAAGCCAAAGCTGGTGGTGAATGTTCAAGTCTCCAAGAATGGAGATCTCTGCAAAAAAGAAGAGGGTCAGAATGTGCTTTACCTTGTAAGTTAAGTAATCAAAAATTTCTGATAGAGTTAGGTGAGAGGTATACAGCACAGTTTGAGAGTTAGGTGAGAGGTAAACAGCACAGTTTGAGTGACTATAGTTATAGCCAGATGGTGGAAAACTCAAAAGATTCAAGAGTGTTGGCATGAGAGCAGGTTAAGTTGTTGCGCACAGACGCAACATCCAGCTTTGAACTGAAAATTAGGATAGAGAAGAGGAAAATGTCTGAATTCAAAACTCTAGGTTCAAAAAATCATGCCTTGATGATCATCACTGTGTGTGAGCTGCCAGGTTGTGCCTAAATAGATGACCACCACTGTTTAGAGATTAAAAGTGGTGGATGATGTTCTTGTTTACAACCAAGACCTACCTACCACCACATCTTTACTGCACCAACACCATTCTTACCAGAACAGTATCACACTTAATGCAGATAAGTTTGTTCTCATTGAACCTGTGTTCAAGTTCTGCAGCTTCATGTTGTCAGCTGAGGGCACCAGTGCTGACCCTGACGAAATCCGAGAAATTCCCAACTTTGCAACCCCACCCAACATTACTGACCACAGATTTTTCATGTGCCTTGTTAACCAGCAGGACAAATTCTTGCCTGAGATCTCTGCAGCTGTATAGCCACTTTGATCCGTGATGAGCCCATGACACATGTTTATGTGGACAGATGATCATGATGCAGCCTTTCATCAGGTAGAGGTGGCATTGGCCAGTCCACCACAACTGACAATGTTTGACTCACACCTGCCCACCACCTGCCCACCATTCTCTAGACACACACAATGTAATAATGGCATTGGCTATGGCCCTCTTGCAGGACCACGGTGGAGGCCCCTTATGCCTGGTTTAGTGTGGCTCATGCTTCTTATCAGACACAAGGACGAGATATGCCATGATTGAACTTGAGATGCTGGCAACAATGTGGGTGATGTAGAAATGTAGTTTTTACCTTCAGGGTCTACATCACTTTGAACACATAACCAGCCACCATCTGCTCATCCCCACACTTTAAACACTTTATTATGCTTGACATGTATACATATATCATTACATACAATTTTTAGTAGGTCAAACAGCCCTTTACAAGCAGGAGCTTTATGGGGAATAGCAAGAAAAAATTATAATTTTGTGAATAACATATTTTATAAAATAGCAGAAGAGGTAATACAAGCTAATAACATATTTTATAAATAGTAGAAGAGATAATACAAGCTAATAGGAACTATTATTATTAATATAAATCAAACTAATAATACAGCACAATGATGGTAACTCTAGTAATGTAATATAATAATATTATAATATCTATGATAGTAGTGTAGAAATGTATCAGTATTTATTATCTGTAGATTGCAATGTGTGACTAGTAAGAGGACAACTTGTCTCTTAAATTTGTCTTTAAAAGACAATAGGCTGGGTGAGTGTTTGGTATGACATGGTATATTATTCGTTATTTTATGTCCTAGATACATTAGTGAATGTTTGTATAATGTTAAATTGGGTCTGGGTATATTTAGTGAGTACTGGTTCCTGGTTAGGTAATTGTGCACAGGTTGTGTCTTGTAGTTACAGTGTACTAGAATTTATTCTTTGATACTTGTAAGATGCAATACTGAGTTTTGTTTAAGTCAGCAGGGTTTAAGATATTCAGTTGTTTAAATAGTGGAGGTGTATGTTCACTGTAATCACTGTTGGTTATTATTCTGATAATTTTTTTATGTAGAACATTGAGTGTACAGATGACAAGGATAAGTTTGGGACAAATAGGATTACAATAGATAAGATGAGGATATATGTGGGTGTAATACAAACATTTAAGAACATTATTTGGGGCAAGATGTTTTATTTTGTGGAGGAGTGGAATAGTTCTTGATAATCTTAGACAGGTTGGATAAGTGGTTTAAAAGTTAGATTTTTGTCAAACGTTTCTCCAAGGAATTTGATTTTCCCTACTTACAAAGATGTCATCATTTAGTATAGTTAGATTGGGTAAAGGTTGATAGTAGGTAATAGTTTTGGTAAATAGCATGTAGTAAGTTTTAGAGTTAGAGGTATTTAACAGTAAGTTTAGTAGCTAACTACCAGTTTGAAATTTTTTTTA
This sequence comes from Scylla paramamosain, assembly GCF_035594125.1. NCBI lineage: Eukaryota > Metazoa > Arthropoda > Malacostraca > Decapoda > Portunidae > Scylla > Scylla paramamosain. The sequence goes on from NC_087156.1 coordinate 6,680,392, forward strand.
AGTTCCATACTTGCCTTAGTTGGTTTGCCTCAGTTGATTTTCCTCCTGTCATATAAAGTGTTGAATCATCTGCAAATAATATAATATGAAGTATATCAGATACATTGGAGATATCATTAATGTATAGGAGAAAGAGTATAGGACCCAGTATACTTCATTGTGGTACTCCTAGGTTTACAGTTTTCATTGGAGATAATGTACTGTTGATAGCAGTATACTGTTGTCTGTTATTTAAATAAGACATAAACCAGTCATGGATGCATCCATGGATACCGTAGTGATACATTTCATGTATGAGAATTTTGTGTTGGACTGTGTCAAAGGCTTTGTGGAAGTCGATGAAGATGGAAACGATGGATTTGTTATTATTGAGAGCTGTGTAAAGATCAGAGATGTAAAGGTGTTTAATGCATCAAAATGCTTAATCCTGGTCTAAACCAAATTGTCTCATTTAAAATTTCCATTTCGTTTAAAAATAGTAGTAGTTGGTTTATCATTAATGATTCAAATATTTTTGAGAAGATTGGTAATGTGGAGATATGTCTGTAATTTGATACATCTTTCTTGCAATGTGTTTTATGAATTGGGGTTATTTTAGCAACGTGTTTTATGAATTGGGATTATTTTAGCAAGTTTTAACCTGTCAAGGAAGACACCTATATTGATTGACTGGTTGAAAAGAATAATATGTATGGTGAGCATGTCTCTTAAATTTGTCTTTAAAAGACAATAGGCTGGGTGAGTGTTTGGTGTGACATGGAATATTATTCCATATTTTATGTCCTAGATACATTGGTGAATGTTTGTATAATGTTAAATTGGGTGGGTCTGGGTATATTTAGTGAGTACTGGTTCCTAATGATATCAACTGGTATCTCATCTAAGTGTCCATTATTTTTAAGGGCAGATATAACTTTTGTTGTATTATGATTGTATCATGTATCATGATACAACTTTTGTTGTATCATGTCCGTTATTTTTAAGGGCAGATATAACTTTTGTTGTATCATGATTTGTAATTAGGGGCGTCACCATGGAGTGCAGGTAGTTTCCATGGAGAAAAGTTATAGTGGGTTTCTGTGTGTAGCAATTTGTGTGCAAGCTCAGGGGCAGTATTTGAAAATAGTCATTAAATACTTCTGATATTTCAAGTGGGGTGTTCTTAAATAAATATAATGAAATATAATAAATATAATAAACTCAACAGTCAACTGAGTTGACTTGAGTTTATTTTGGTATTAGAGTTTTAGTTTGTTTATTGTATTCCATAATTTCCTAGTACTTAAACGAAAGTCTGAGAATTTTTGTAGGTAGTAATTTTTCTTAGCGAGTTTAATGTTAATTAGGTAGTTTCTGTAGTTTTTATAATAAAAAAAGTTAATCATTCCTAATTTATATGCTTTATATAGGATGAATTTATGTTGGATAGATTTGATGATCCCTTGGGTGATCCATGGCTTTTGTAGCCTTTTTGTTGATAAGTGTTGTTGTTACCTTAGGGAAGGAAGAGTAATAAATATTGTATACTGTGTCCAGAAATATGTTGCAGTTTATGTTTGTTGTATCTTGGTGTATTAATAAGGAATTCCAGTTGAAGAATATTTTATGGTTCTTGTTAAGCTTTTCTAAGATTGGGAGGTTTAGAAATATTGGAAGGTGGTCACTTAAGGGAGAGAGAGAAGGATACCAGGAGAGGAAGGAGTTGTGAAGTTAGTCCAGATATGGTCTAGGAGGGAAGGAGAAGCTGCAGAGTTGTCAGGGAATCTTGTTGGGCGGGATATATGAGGGAAATAGTTGAGCAATTGCATTGTGCTTAAGAAATTATCTGTTGGTGGGTGATCGTTATGTTTTAGTAAGTTTATGTTATAGTTCCCAGAAATTATGGCTTTATTGTCATTGAAAATACTTTGTGACAATAGGTTGTCCATAAGGTCACTGAACTCATTTACTCTGTGGGTGGTACAGGAAAGAAATAATGTAACTGGAACTACCAACTGAAACCTTAACAGTACAGAGTTCAATGTTCTCCTCAAATAAACAGTATTTGCTAATGAGGACACGGGAAAATATTATTGACATATATTGTGACACCACCATAACCATCTGGTCTGAGTGTATAGTAAGATTTTTAAAACCTTCAATTTCATTTAGTGGTACAGTGTTTAGTTTGAGCCAGATTTCACTAAGACACAGTATATCAGGCAGCTCTGGCAGGGATTTCAGAAAGGAAATTAGATTATCATAATTTTTGGCTAAAGATCGAGTATTCACATGATCAGTCCAGTTAATAATAGGAAGTGATGATTTTTGTATGAGGTGATGTCATGATATTTGCAAATATTATCCCAGTTTGTTGAATTTGTACATATAATTAATTGTTTCCAGTCCTATATTGTTTGCATCATATCTTCCTATGTCGTTATTAGAGTATTATATAGATTTATGTCTGGGAGATTCATAGTTTGTGCTGTTTTAAAGTGTTAGAGAACAGGGGAGCAGATGGAGATAGAAGTCAAGAGTGTTGAATAGAATGAAGGGTATGTATGTTGAAGAGTGAGTTGAAGCAAAGAGGATGAGGGACGGATATGTGGGGATGTGAAACCAGAAAAAAAGTGTTTCGTAGCCTGCTACAAGAATGCATATATTCATGTTATAATTCAGATATGTAGATTTCATATTATTTGAGATGTGTAATGTGAAGTGAGGTACAGAATGTATGAATAAAGATAAATTAGCACTGTAATACATATTGCACAAAGTACACAATATAGAGTATAGGTTACTTATTAAATGGTGGTCTTGGTATATTAGGTTGTGTGGTTCTTCTGCTTACCAATGTCCTATTTGTGGCTTTTGTTGTATCTCTGAACAATGGGTGCTTATCTAGGAAGGTTGCCAGGGTTTGTTCAAATGTTATGGTATGCTTAACTGTGGAGTTTTTCAGTTTGACTATGATTTTGCCATCAGCTGTGTAACAATGCTGGAAAAGATGTGTGTGTTGTGACCTAATTTTACGAATGGTTGAGTATTTGGCACGTCGTTTAGGGGTCAGAGATTCATTGATGCTGAGTTGTGGTCTTACTTTGATGCAAGCTTGAACTAGTTCTGTCTTCTTTGCACGGTTTTATAGTTTTACAATTATTGGTCTTTTTTACCTTGTGCTTTTTGGCCTAGACAGTGATGTCTTAATATACCAAGTTGACATGAAGGTTGTGTTTGATGGTGTTAACTATGATGTCTGTGGCATTCTCAGGAGTTGCTTCATCTGACAGAGAAGAGCCACTAATTATCACAGTATCACACCGCTCATACTGGTCGACATCATCAATGGTATCCTCAACTAAGTTTTGTAATTTTATCTTTCTAGGACAGTCACTTTTGATTCCAAGCTAGCAATTTCTTGATCTTTTATATTATTCAGACTGTTAAGTTTGTTGAAGTTCATGTCAAATTGTGTCTGAATAACTTTGCTGGTAATGTTTATCAAAGATATCATTTCATCTGATAGGTTGGAGTTTGGTAGTTCCTTGGAGATTATCTCAGCAACTGTAGGCACAGTGGTGGTGGTAGATGAGCTCCCTTGTCATCTACATTGTTGTTGTTGTGGGGGGAGGTACCAGCCCTGGGACTGTTTGTTGTTCCATTCGTGGCATCTTCCCTTTCCTGCTTCCCACACTTGCTCCGAGTTGAGTGGGGGTGTGTCATGGTTGCAGTGATGATTTTAACACAGGGGCAGCAGTATAAGCTGGTGGGTAAACACTGGGGCTGTGGTCAGCATGGTCATGAGCGGTGGTGCTGGTGTTTTGGGCAGGAACCAATGTTGTTGTCAGATTTAATCCATTTTCAGTAGTTATTTCACTGCATGCTGGTATTTTCTTGGTTAAGGTTGTTGTGGAGGCATTCCTGCAGCAGCCCATGATATTCTCAGCTGCTGGGTGTTGTGGGAGGGTAGATAATTTAAGGGATTGTAGGCGCATTGTCATGTGCACCTGCCTTTCTCTCAGTGAACCACTAGTTTTGGTGCTCTGGAAAATCCATGATTAATTCTCAGCTGCTGGGTGTTGTGGGAGGGTAGATAATTTAAGGGACTGTAGGCGCATTGTCATGTGCACCTGCCTTTCTCTCAGTGAACCACTACACCTTTGGTGCTCTGGAAAATCCATGATTACAATGTCTAAAGGAAAAGCTTTCTCCATACATCTTCACACCACAGTGGGGTATGGGTAAGGACCACACACCTGATGCCTTGTCCTGACATCCCATCACCCACCTTCATGAAGACAATGACATGTTCACTGACATATCTGTACAGGATACTACTGCACTAAGAGCCATGAGGTCCCTGGCAGCACGATCCTTGTTGGATCGTGCTGCTTGCTGTAGTTCCTCCATTTGAGTCAGATCAGCTGATGAAGGGTGCTCTTGGCGTACACCCACCTGCTGGAATGTGTGTGCCATGGATTCCCCCCACAACTGCTATTGGAAGCTTTGGGAAGACCTGTACCACAATGGTGACCCCATGCTTTATGGTCCATGCATCATAATCCCTGCAGCACTCCACGTGTTTACATGATAGCTACTGAGGAGCTAAAGCTCCTGTGCAAAACAAACAGTAATGCTGTGGCCTCCTGCAACGCCTGCCAGACACTGCTTCTCAACCAGCAGCAATAGGAGTACCACAACAATGACCAGCCATCTTGCCCTTTTGAACCTGTGTCTGCTGACCACTTCACTGTGACAGGAAAGACCTTCCTTGTCATAGCAGACAGGATGGCTGGTCATCTTCTTATGTGGCAGGGACACTACTGTGGCTGCTACCATTCAACAATTCAAGCAGATTCTCTGCAAGCTCAGGCATCCCTGTATGCTGTTGGACAGATGCAAGACTCCAGTTCATGAGTCAAGAATTTGCTGACTTTCTGAAACACTGGGGAATCTGGCATATGGTTAACTCACCCCTCCATTACTCACAAGCCAATAGTTAAACCGAGTTACCAGTCAACACCATCAACCACTTAATCGTGAAAGTCACTCTATTAGGCAAAGTTGACTGCAAGGCATTTGACTGTGGACTTCTGGAGGTGCGGAATACACTGAGCCACAATGGACATTCTTCTCCTCACCTGCATGCCAGCCCACCCAACAGCATACAAGACAGAGTAGCAACCCACCAAGGAGGACTGTGACCAATGTGCAACGCAGCAGGAACAGGAAGTTGTCTCCCACTACAATAATCATGTCCACACACTGCCTACCCTTTAATGTGAAACCAGCAAGTATGCATCCATAATCCCATGACCAACAGCTGGGACCAGGTGGGCACAGTGTTGGCATACCACATCAATATGACATCTGCCTACTGTGTGGCTATGTCCAGAGACAGAACCGCTACTTTCTGCATCCAGACACTGCCTCCATGGATACCTCAACAGACGCCCCTGCAACTTGTGACCAACAAACACTTCAACATTTCAGGTGCCCACGTCAGCAACATGAAACAGCAGCTGCCGAGCCATAAGTTCAAGACTTCACTATGAACTTTGTAGGGAGAGGAAGGTGTAGGAATATCACTTAGTTAGGACAGACACAGACAACACCTAACACAACACACATATCCTACACATTAGCTACATCTGGCAACCAGTCATATCCACAAAGCACCAATTGCATGCAGTCTGTACAACAGAACATATACACTAGAGAGAGCCAGGATTAGTGTCCCTTGAACCTGGCATAAGAGCAATATAGTTTTTGTCTGTCTCCTGGAATTGAATACTTCAAGGCCCTTAAGGTGACATCCCTATGAAACATGGACTACACCCCAACCTAGAGTTTTCAGTAGCAATCTCTGCTTTGAGCAGTATTTTTACTGAGGAAGTATTCTATTTCTGGAATAGCTCAACATCAAGTTACCATCCTTACTCACATCAGCTGATGTCCTGCACAGTGTAGTCTCTCTTCATAAACTACTATCCATTTCAGATCCTATGAGGCATAACTTTTTGCAAAAATATCTTTTAAACAGTTGAATTAATTTGACATTTTGGCATAGCTGTTTGACAGTAATCCTACAATTTATGGCACTACTGTGCATTGCCAAGTGTTTCATGAAGGAATTTACTAATGGCTTTGGAGGTATAGCTGGCAAGAGCCAGGTAGACTGTAATATAGTTGTAACATGTATCATTCCTCCACCTCTGCCCACTCCCATTTTCCCCTCCTTCCATCCTTGCCTTTATCCCCTTTACACATACATTACTATTATGTAAAACCTTTCCCTATCTGAATGCCTACTCAGTTCTTGCCAGCTTTACCTTCAAACCCAAAAGAAAACTAATGAAAGACACTTGGTAATGCACTGTAGTGCCATAAATTAGGAGGGACAGATTAAACTAGTTGTACAAAAATGTCATCATCTAAATAAATCTTCACAAAAACAATGTTTTGGAGTTTCAAATGGATAAGTAGGATCTGCATGGTCTAGCAAGACTACAAAAGTGACAGTCTACTTTACAAGGAAGCACTACACTGGGTGGGAGCCTTTCACCTGACAAGATAAATGACTTGGAGTAGGGCTGGGCAGGACCCAATTGCTGGACACGAATCCCATGGATCTGCCAAGGCTAGACAGATCCGATTACTGAGTGAATAATCAGTCAGATCTGGATCCACCAGACAATTATCAGGAGTCAAAATTTAAGTATGAGTTTGAATAAATTTTTTTTTTCAGTCTTTTACATTGAATGTTGTGATAAGATACTTATCAATGATATTGATAAGTAGAATATACAATAAAAAATTATGCTGAATCATATACTTTTACATAGGCAAGGTTTTTACTGCTGCCAAGCTTCTCTTACTTTCTATGAGATGTGATTGGCTGACATGCTATGATGTCAGAGCAAAGTAAAATTATGACTGGCTAGTGGCTACACTGGCCATGAGGCTTTAGTCAGCTCTGAGCTGCTAGAGAGAAGGGATCCTTGATAATTTGCTCCATAGTAGAGCCAGGCTAATATACTTTAGATTAACCCTTAAACAGTGGGGTGTATTGTAACTTGAAACTGTCCACATGGAGGGTAAAATAGTTTTCAATATGAGAAGATATTACAGGTCTACTTATTCCTGCATATTTTAATAATAGATATAATTAAAATAAACTTGTATTTTCTGTATGTGAGCTGAGGCAAAATCTATGATCAGAAAACGATAAGATTTCTGGGCATGGTGACACACTGTGCTGCAGGAAGGCTCCAGGCAATGGGAAGATGTTCCTGGTGAAAGAGAAGTTTAGTTATATTGCTTTTGCTGTTGTAGCTAAGTTGCCCTCCTAACACATTGTTTTCCTTGATATATATATATATATATATATATATATATATATATATATATATATATATATATATATATATATATATATATATATATTCTTCTCAAACGGCTACTATTCCAAACATTTCTCTCTCTCGCTCTCTCAATGTGTGTATTTACCTAGTTATACAGGGCACAAGCCAAAGCTCATTTTGTCCTGTCTCCATAACCATGTTTATCCAGTTTCTCTTTAAACATGTGTACCCTGTTTGCCACAATCACCTCTTCCTTCCAGTCATTCCAGATTTCAATAGTTCTATATGGGAAGCTGCATTTCTTGATGTCACTTGAACAACCCCTCTTTATTTTCTTCCCATGCCTCCTCATCCATCTCTCCCTCTGTCATCTGTGGTACAAAGTCATTTCTGTCTATTCTTTCTATATTGTTTACTAATTTATACATTGTTACCAGGTCTCCTCTTTCTCTTCTCTCTTGTAGTGTAGATAATCCCATCTCTTCAAGTCAATTCTGGTACCATCTTTGTCACTATCCTCTGTATTCTTTCCAGTTTTTGTATATCTTTTTTTCTATATGGAGCCCAAACTGCTGCTGCATATTCCAGTTTAGTTTGTATCATGCTTGTTGTAATTCTCCTGATTTCTTTATCTAAATAGTTAAATGCCACCCTAATGTTTGTGAACAAGATAAGATAAGATAAGATAATTTATTGGTCACATTGTTATACATATATGCATACATGTGAAATTCTTTTTGGCAAAAAAACAGGCTCCAGAAGTACTATATATAAATAAAAGTGTGTCACAAAAAAGCATTAAAAGAGTTTCTATGAGTAAAAATGGTTAAAAATCACAATACTGCTGGGGACAAAAGTTTTCTTGTACCGCTCCGTTTTTATCAATGGCAGTGCCAGCCTTCGTCCTGACCTTAAAAACATATAACAATTATTAAGAGGATGAGTTTGGTCCTGCATTATTTTCCGAACTTGTTTTAATGCTGCCTCTTGATATAGATTGTCTATGAATGTTACTGTTGCCCCTAACTTTTTAGCCTTTTTGACTATTTTGTTTAGCTTATTTTTGTCTGATACAGTTAGCTTTTTGTACCAGGTAGTGACAGAAAAATTCAAAATTGACTCTAAGGTGGATTTATAAAACAAGCTGATTATTTTCTTGTCTACATGAACGTTATTTAAAATTCTGATAAAATGAAGTCTTTGGTTGCACTTTTTAATGACTAGATTTGTATTTGCATTGCCTTTGAGTTCATCGTCAATCACAATCCCAAGATATTTATATTCTTTTACCCGTTCCACAGGTTCTCCATTAATACTGATGGGATCTGGTGCAATTGTAAGCTTTATGTATGTATGCTGGGACTATGTTAGCTCATTTCCATTCCCTTGGTACTTTTCCTGCTCTTGAATGAGCTGTTAGTTATATCCAATATGGGTTACTCCAGTTGTTCTCTGCATTCATTTTAATATCAATCCATTTACTTGATCTAGTCCTATAGCTTTTCTAATTTCCAGCAGTTTCTTGATTTCTTGTCTCTTTACTTATATCTCCTGTATTCCCTCATTCTGTGATAACTACTTTCAGTGTCACAAAATCAGTTTCCTTTGTAAACACAGATTGAAAACTCTCATTCATTAGTTCACTCATCTCCTTAGTAATTTCATAAATTCTTCCTTTTCTTTTTAACTAGTTTATGTCATCCAAAGTTTCATTTTTCCATTTATACATCTGTAGAAGAGTTTGGGCTCTTCCTTGCATTTTCTTACTATGTCACTTTCAAAATTTCTTTCTTCTCTTCTTATATATATTCATTCCTTGCCTTTCTGTATTCTTTAGTATTTCTGTTCAGATATCTCATAATGTTCCTCCATGCTCTGTCCTTTTTCTTTTTTGCTTCTACACTCCTGGCATTATACCATTCATGCTTCCCAATTTTCACTTTGTACCAATAAACTGTTGCACCCCTTTCTATACTTGCTCAAAAATATATAATTTTTCTTGCACTACTTACTTTCAAATAGCTCTTTCCAGTTATTTTTTTCCATAAAATTTATAAAGCTCTGCAAAGTTTGCCTTAGCATTTATAAATTGTTCATTTCTGTGCAACATTGTTTCCTCCTGTAGTACTATTTTTTATTGTCACATAGTCACTTCTTCCCAGTGGACTCAATGTATACTTGCTCTACTTTCTGGGGTTTTCATAAATACTAAGTCCAACTGTGATGGTTCTTCTTCACCTCTACATCTTGTAGATTTGTTCACCCACTGTCCCATTGTATTCACCATCATGGTTTGCACAAGTTCTTTGCTCCATAACCTGACATTTTCTTTCACTTCCATCTCCTCCCAGTTCATTCCTTGCTGAAGTTACCTAATAAGAGAGAGCACTGTGCTACTTTTCCTTATCATTTCCTCTATGCTATTTCTTGTTTCTAATTGCATAGTTTTATATCTATTGGTCTCCCATGCATTAGTTTTTGGTGGTATGTACATCACAATAACTCCTTTTTTTCACTTCTTGATCTTATCACAACTCTCACAAAAGTTTCTGCTATTCCATCACCATATTCCACTTCCTCAAACAACATCCTCTTTTACCAATATCATCACTCCTCCCTTTCCTTTTCTGTCTCCATGTGCTATAACTCCTTTGCAAATCTCACCTTTATTTCCTTTATTTATTTTTCTTTATTTACTTTGATTCCTGTTAAAAAATACTACATCTAGTTTATTTCCAATAGACTCGACACCAAAATATCTATATTTATATACATATTTTAAGCTTCTGCTTGGTGATCATCTTCTGTGGCATCTTTGTGTTGCCATTTCCTCACTTTCATGTCCACGACTTTCCAAATGAATCTCCTCACTTGTTCCTGTGTTCTCTCCTTGTTTTTTGACTGGGCCTCTACTCTCAACTCTGTTTACTTCTTTCTTCTCCATTCATGTCTTTTTATCCATATTCCACTCATTCCTTCTACTTTTCCCAGTTTTCCTTTTCTTTGTAACACATGTTCTGCTGCTGTTTGTGACATGAATCTCCATTTTCATCAGGTGTGTGTTTGAGATTTAGCAGAGAATTATCAATTCTCTCTCTCTCTCTCCTTTTCTTCTCAGTGGTTATTATCTTGCTATTTCATTTCTTTCCCATGTTTTTTCATGTTTCAACCTGCGAACATAATACAGCGTTTAGGCGCACGTCTCATCTCTTAACATATCAATCAGTCTCTGGCTGACTGCTTTATTGGTAAGGTTGGAGTCTGTGTAAATAATTCATATCAGGAATGATTCTAAATTTTGCATAGAAATTGTAATCCATTTTACATTGATTCCTATGGGAAAATAATTTCGGTTTTCAAACATTTCAGATTTCAAACAGCATTCAAGAACTAATTAAGTTTGAGAAATGAGGTTCCACTGCACTTATATTGTTGGATCCTGCCCAGCCCTAACTAGGAGCATTTCATACATAAAGGAACTTCATTATTGGATATTTTTGTCTTTGCAATCATTCATGTTTTTTTTCTTTTGGAATCTGTGTAGCACTCAATTTCAAGCACAAAGTTACAACACCTTGATAAAAAGCTCTGCATAGAGACACATGATTACAGGAAGAGTGCTACAGAGTATCTTCCTCTTTCACAATCAGGCAAGCTGCTGGAGTTGGGTTTATGTATGTTGCATTTCTGGTAGTACCATTGCCTCAGTTAAGTTTCCAGATGCAACCTGTATGTATAGAACTGATCACAGGGATCCATCACAACATATACAGTATTTGATGAACTATTTTGTGAACAATAATCATAATACTGATTTAAATATTCTCATGACAGATGTGTGTGTCTGTCCTTACAATTCTGAAAGTCCTGAAAGGTATCTGAGGCTGGAACTCGAGCAGGGAGGGATTCCAGCAACATGGCCAGCATGAAGCTAAAATCCATTTTCTTTACTGGACTTGAGCAAGGAAACCCATCTGCGAAAAGAAAACTCTAAAATAGTCATTTGTGAATTTACTGCCTGTACTCAAGTGAAATAAATATATTATTTACATTTGCATATGTATATATATGACCAAGTGAAGTGTAATTCAACAATGCCAAATGACTTTGGAACTCCTCCTGATGTTAGTGTCACATTGCACAAACTGGCAACTCGTTCCTTCTCAGCCTTAAAGCATCAGCTAGGAGAAAACAACTACCTAACAACTTTAGTAAGCCCCTCATGTGTTTTCAGACAATAAAAATTGGATTCATTGTTTGACATACTGACATCAAGAAGAGCTACCTTTTGTGATTGCTCATTGCTTCGGCTTATAAAATGGTTGTGTTTGTTTTCAACAATGTTCAACTTTGACATAGTTTGAACTATTTGAGTTAGAGTTTCATACAAATAGAAAAATAAGCTGTATAACTAATGCCAACCAAAAGACTGAGTGCATTGGTAAAGAAACAGTGCGATGAAGGATGACTCTCACTACAAACATATTGTAGCAGCCCAAAGTCTGGAGGTTAACTTTTTTATTATCATGTAAGGTTATCATGTCAAACTTTTTGGACTGGTCTCCCACCATGTTTGTGGTAAGAAGCATCCTCGCATTCCTCATTGTGCCATTTTTTTACCAATGCAGTCAGTATTTTTGTTGGCACCAGTCATATAGTTTTTTTTTTCCTTCACCATTCTTATAAAACTCTATCACTCGAACTATATCATCATGGCTTGTATGTTTTACAGGCATCGCACAGCAGCTCAGTAGAACATTATACTTAAAACAATCACAGCCAATTTGTAAGATTAAGAAAAGAGCAGGCTGTAAGCCAAAGAAAAGAGCAGTCATAAAAGATAACTCTTCTTGATGTAAATCTGTCAAATACTGAATCTGTTATTCTATTCTTTGAAAGATGTATGAGGGGTTAACTTAAAGTTGCCACATAGTTATTTTCTCCTGGCCAATTTTTCCAGACTGAGATGGAGAAAATTGCCAGTTTGTGCAATATGATGCTCACATCAGTGAAAGTTCTAAAGTTGCATAGCACCGACTGCATTGGTGCTCTGAAGGAAAGTGACAGAGCAGTCCATCCAAAAATCCCAACTTCAAAAAGACTAACTCACACACTATGGCTCCCCTGTATGTGTAACACTTGTTAGCACTACTTGCTTCATAAATAGAATCTCGGTGTGGATCATGTCTAAAATTCTCCAACTTTTGGATGATCTTGCTCATTAATATTTCTGCAGGGCAACAATAATTATACACCAATGGACTTGTCATGATAATACAAAATTACGATAGAAAATATCAATACCTTTTTCGTAATATATAATTGTTTTTACATACATTTATTTCTCATCGTATTATATTACACTAAGGCGACTGGCAAGAATGGCCCCAGATTAAATCAGAGGCACCTGTAGATTTTAAAGCTGAGCTGAGTAGGTTACATAAGTTTTGTGGGCTCAGCACTGATTAACTATATTATACATTCACTACTGACTTTTGGTGTACTGTTTCACATTAGTTTTGCATATAAAAACACTTAAAAAAAAAAAAAACATTATTGATTTTATCAGTGAATGCACAGCCAAGTGCATGAGTAAGACAACATGTCCACCACAACAATACACCCCACCTCAGAGTTTAGCAGCATTAGTGTGTTTTGCTGGAAAGTTTTATTACAGTTTACTAAAATTCTAATGAGGTATTGTGTACTGAAATGGAAAACATGTAATGCTGCTGCCACATACTTCAAGGCAACACTGGCCATGCATTCACATGTATATTTTCTTTATATAAAGCCTTCTTATGATAGGCCTGAATGTTGATACAATAAAACACTAAAAGATCGCATGATGTAAATATGGTAACAGCCAATCAGTGTTTTGACTTACAATCTTATGTAGGATCCTGTAGCTTGCTTGATTCAAATTCCAGTGAACAGACTATTGCAGCAACCACAGTGAGATGCTAGCTGCCATTGGGGTACTGCAGGAATTGTAGGGCTCATATGATCCCCATAGGATCATTGCAGCCCTACAACAACAAGACCAAGAATTGTGGATCGCAGGCAAAACAACAGCAGAAGCTCCTGTCCAATGAAGCTGTAGTGGCAGAGGTGAGCCATGGTACCAGGATCACAGCAACTCTTTATTTCCTGGAAAATTAAATGATATAATTAACATGATTAAACAAGTTGAAACTGTGTTGCTCTCTCTACAAGAAAAAAGCGGGTATTATGATGAAAACAAAGATTACCAGCCAAGATGTGCCATGTCAGTCAGAAAATTAAATTACCAGAGGGAAAGAGGTGCTAGAAGATGGTGGAGATGAAGTGTCTGAGGTAATTTAAGGACAAGGTAAGAAGTGAGGAAGTGTGAATGAAAATGGTGTTAGAACAAAGTTTGCTTATCAAATATGGAGAGAGAGAGAGAGAGAGAGAGAGAGAGAGAGAGAGAGAGAGAGAGAGAGAGAGAGAGAGAGAGAGAGAGAGAGAGAGAGAGAGAGATGAAATGCTTTTGATTTCCCCCTTTTCAATAAAGCTGTATGAATGGGAACCCCATATGAAGGAGCTGTACTCCAAACAAGCACAGCTAAGGCCTGTGTATGGATGGGACAAGGATAAAATTGGCAAAGATAACACAGAATACAGAAGCTATTTTAAGCAAGAAGCAATCAATCTTTACCATGTTCTCTACATGTCCAAACCATCATAACGTTTCTGTTCTATTTGATCAACCAACTTAAAATATTTTATCACCAATTCTTATTTCCTAAAACAAAATAAAAAAAGAAAATATCCCTTTTCTCCTGTGCTTATGTGGACCACAAATATACATGCATGTTTCTGCACCAGGCCCAGACAGTAGAACATATTTGTCCAAGCTATATCACTAAAGACCTATTTGTTCTGCTTCTGTTCAAATCAACTAATCAGATTCTGGAAAGACCTTTGGGGACATAATACATTTATGCATCTACAAATACTCTCTATTCAGTCATTTCATGCACACTCATTCTTCCTTTCTTTACAGATATCCCTTTTGTATCTATTCTTTTCAAAACATTTGTTTTTTCTCTCTATGGTCTTTTCCCTTGCATTACAATTTCAATCACCAATTAAAAGATCCTTCTTAACAAATAGTTTTTGTCTTTTGTGCATGTCCAAACCATTTTAACAAACCATTTTAACATTCCTCCAATGAACAATTGGCCAGTTCTCTTACAACACCAGTTCTCTGCATTTTCTCACACCTCCCTACTCACAAGTGCCACAGATTCTTCAGACCCTGCATCTCCATTATACTCAACTTTCTGTTGTTTCAGCTGTACAGTGCTGTTGCTATCACTACACACTCAGCTTCCTCTTTGCAACAACTCAGAACAATATTTACCTTAAAATTTATCATACTTTCCCACAGCTTTCTTGGTTCATTTGCTCTACATTTCACCTTTTCATCTGTTCTATACACAGTAACATGCAACTCAAGTAATTGACAGAATTTACCTCCTCACACAACAGCCATTCAAAACATTCATCCTCCTGCCATTTATGCATTTAATTTAAATTTATTTTAAAAGGACTTCCAAACTCCTTTAAACAGCTCTCACAATTTTTCCTCTGAATTGACTAACATTGCTGTGTCATCTGCAAACAGCATCTCCACTCTCCCAACATCAATAACTAGATTCAAATCTCTAACAGTATCAAATTCACCTCTCAATATCCTCTATAAAGTTGAACCAAATAGAACATTGCATATACGAGGTGCATTCAAGTATGTTAAAAAAGTATCTCACCTTATTTTCCTACCAAAGCTAATGCTGCAGGGGCAAATTCCTCCGGGTGGGAGATGCAACACTCATCCTGCACATGCATGAAAAATTTTTGTGCCAACTGGATGCATCAATTCTCCACTGCTACGTCTGGAGTACAATGTATACTGTGCACTTGTTGGATTTTTCATTTTCACACAAGATGATCAAACACATCGAGCAGAGATATTGCATCAAGTTTTGTCAAAAGCTTGGTGATACTCAAGCTCAAACCATTGAAAAGATTCAGCAGGTTTTTGGCAATGATGCCATGGGCCAAACTCTGATCAAAGAGAGCTAGAACTACTTCAAACATGACCACATCTCAGTGGAGAATGAGGCATGCTCAGGCAGGCCAACGACAAGTAGGCTGACTGAAAACGTTCAGTGAGTAGTAATGGCTGACCATTGTGTAACAATCGATGTGATTGTTTGAGAAAGGGAAATAAGCAAAGAATTTGTGCATGCAGGCAGTGACAACAAAGTTCATCTTGAAGGTGCTGGTGAAGCAGAAGGAACTCTACATGGAAATTGGTCAGGACAAGCTAAACTGTGCAACCCAGACTTCATCAAGACCATCACCACTGGTGATGAAATATGGGCTACTGAGAAACAATGTTTCAATCCTCCCATTGGAAGCATCTGACATCACCAGCGCTCCCCCAAAAAAACTTGATAAGTTTGCAGCAATGTGAAAGTAATGTACTGACCTGTTTCTGACTCCCATGGTATTGTATATCATGAATACACATCACAAGACCAAACAATCAATGAGGAATACTACCTGAAGGTTATGTCACCTTTGTAATGCTATTTGTCAAAAGCATTGGGGCAGCAAGGAATTGTGAACTTCACCAAGACATTATACCTGTTCATTCTGTCCACATGATCCAAGCTTTCCTGATCAAAAACAATACAGCACTTGTTTGACAGGCTCCCTACTCTCCTGACTTGGCACCATGTGACTTCTGGCTCTTCCCAAAGCTGAACACCACATTGAAAGGAACACAATTTGAATCACGAGAGGAAATCGTGAGAAAAACAAAAGCAGAGTTTTATACCATTCCAGTGAAGGTATTCCAGAGGTGTTACTAGCAGTGGCAGAACTGATGGAAGAAATGTGTGAACTCCCAACAAAAGTATTTTGAAGGTAATTATATAAGATTAGTGGAATGTTGAATGCACTTTGTATTTACTGTAGCCCTATTTGAACAGAATGCCTTTAACCTGCATTACTTAATTCTAAAATGTGCTCTGCTATTCACCTAAAAACTAAAGAACTTCACACATAACAATATATATACCACTAGTCTACTATCACAAGCTAGTCAACAACACTGCACTATTTTTTTATCATATGCATTCTTTAATTTAAGGTGGCTGTCCTGTGGGGTGTGGTCATAAATATAGCTTTCTGAAAAAATCTAGGGCACAGCTACACCATCTGGCACTATGATGACAAAGTAATGTTGCTATATTCACGATATTTGTAGTTATGACATGACTCCTGGCTTTTTCATCTTGTTTAATGGTATTCAAATAGTCATGGGGCAGATTTTGCTGACAAGAGCAGTTACCCATGGTGGGTAACTGCTACTACTAAACAGATTTCTGTACTATTTAGTTTATGCTTTTACTGTATTGTCTGTATACACTGTAATATAGTGTTAGCTGGTGTAATTTCATTTGTCTTCATAAGTAATTAAATAAATATGTCAACTTTTAAAGGTGGGGGGCAGGTATGGGGGCACCAAAGTTGAGGTTTGCCCTGAGTGCCATACAAGTCAGCTCCACCACTGCACATTAACTTTCTCTGTTGTGAAAAACTGCATAATTTCTTTTAAATGCTTCAAAATATAGCTCTACTCAGCAAACTTCAGTTGGCCTGTGATGCAAAAGTGAATGTAACTGAGTCTCACTTCTTTAGTGATGTGTACACCATGTCATCCACACTCTCCCTTTCCAATAACTTATATACTTCTAGCATACTACAATCATACAGAGGGCACCAAAAATGCCTTAATTATCAATAGAAAGGAGACAAATTTTTCTTGCAAGTGATGTTAAAAAAAATAAAAATGGAGGAAAAAAAAATGAATGACATGACATCACCCACGTGAGGCTTCCGCCCAATGTGATATGCCATCACTCCTAGAATCAGTCTCACCTGCTCCACCTACTTCTCAGGAATATGATTAATCAAGATCTGACATAAAAATATCACTATTAGAAAAAATGGAAGAGAAGTCTGACAGTGAAAAATGAAATGCTTATAAATAAGCAGAGACTGAAAAAATTTGTATCTGTGTTGTGTGTGTGAGAACAAGTGACAACTGCACCTCCAATCTATCAAATGAATTTCAAACAGTAAGACTGAAGTGATGAGATGGAAAGGGAAAATGTTTAGAATGATCTGGACAATCATCTGCAAGACAGGAACCAATATCAACATAGTCATAGAGGAGTTTAATGCTTGGGTCAGTAGCAAAGCAGTTAATGAATGTATTAAGTAGGTATAGCATGTCTGGAAAGAATGGAAATAGAGAAAGTTTGATAGGACTTTGTATGGAGCAAGAACTAGCAATTGGAAACACATGGTTCAATAAGAAAGTGATTAATAATAAGTTTACATGGCAGAGGCAAGATCATGAAAGGATGGTAGACAAGCACTGATGGCCAATGTGATGATTTTTAGGAGGAACACTGCCTAATTACTGGATGTAAGTGTTGAGAGGAGGAAGCGAGAGGAGAAAGGAGATGCATGTCAGACTACTTCCTGGTTGAGGGGAGGCTGAGTGTGTATGGATGAAGTATAGTGAGACACAGAGGTGTAAAGAGAAATCTTCTGAAAGTGAGGGACCTGAACAAGAGAGAAAAAGCAAAAGAGTTTTATATGTTGAATAAGGATTGGATTGAAGTGAAAGAGCAGCAGGTGGGGTGATGGTGAGGTAGAGTGGAATAATCTTAAGAAAGCCATAGTGGAGAGGGCAGAGAAGGTGTGTGGTATGAGTGGGAGGTGGAGTGAGAAAGAGAAGTGAATGGTGGTGTGAAGGGGTTAAAGTGGCTGCAGAGGAAAAAAAGGAATGCATTTGAAGTGTGGTTACAAAAGAAGGATGAAACGTCATAAGAGAGGTACAAGGAAAGCAGAAGACATACAAAAAACAGCTGTGCATGATGCTAGAGGGAGGCCTGATGAAAATTGGGGGAGGAAGTTTGCAGAGAATGTTCAAGAGAATGAAAAAAATTCTGGAAAGAGGTGAAGAGAATTAGGAAATGACCATCTGGCAGTGAAGAACAGGTGAAAGGAGAGAATGGGAGGATGTCAGTGAGGCAGGATGAGATAGGAAAGGCATGGGAGAGTATTTTGAGAAACTGCTGAATATGAGAAGAGAGCATAAGACTGGATCATTTGGGAGAGATACTGAGTATTAGAAGAGTCAAGTGAGACAAACATAAGGAAGAGGTGGTGCAGGCAGCAGTGTGGGAGATGAAAAGTGAAAAAGCACCAGTTCTAGATGGATGTGCAGTGGAGACTTAGAAGGCAGGTGGGATCAGTATTAGGGTGGTTAGTTAAATGGTTAAATGTGTTTTCTGACTAGCATGATGCTGTTAGAGTCAGCAAGATCATGTGAAGTTCCACTGTATAGAGAAAAAGTGAGTGCTCTAATTACAGTCTATTGAGTGTGGTAGGTAAGGTGTATGGTAAGGTATTGATGAAGTGAATTAGGGAAGGTACAGATGGAGTAATATATGATGTACATGGAGGCTTCTGGAGAGAGAGGGTCTGTGTCGATCAGGTTTTTGCTGTAAGACATATTTGTGAGAAATATTTGGCAAAAAGGAAAGTAGTATTCAAAGCTTTTTATGGATTTAGAGAGAGCATGTGACAGAATTAACAGAGAAGGAATGTGGGATACCTTGAAGTTGTGTGGTAAAAGTAGTAGGTTGTTAAAAAAGGGTGACAAGTTTTTATGGGAACAGTAGCATATGTGTAAAGGTAGGAGTCAGCACATACAAGGGGCTTCAAAAAGTTTGTGGAAAAGTACATAACTAAAAATCATGTGTAGGGAATTTGATCTCAATACACTAGTACATTCTCATACTAAAATGTCAAAAAATGTTATAACATGAACCCTTAAATGCATGTTGGAACACAGCGCCACCAATCAGAAGTCAGCATCCACCTGAGCAACATGGCCTCCATCAAAACTGGACAAATATCAAATTCATGGTGATGCCAGGGTTGAAGAGCAGCCAAATCATTGACACTCTGAAGCAAGTTTATGAAGACAATGCATCAAGGAAATCAACAACCTAAAAATGGATGTCATTTCAGAAGCAGAACAGATGAGGTGTAAGGTGATACCCACAGTAGCAGGCCATCCACGAGTCTGCATGGAAAACATTGATGCTGTTCGCGACCTAATTGAAAAGGATAGGCGAATAACCACTGAATCAGAAACAGAAATACTCAACATATCCATGGGTTCTGCACACACAATTTTGGTAGTTTGGGGCTGAGCAAGCTTTTCACTCAGTGGGTCCAAAAGCTGTTGCACCCAGATCAGCACATCTCTCGATGGAAATTTTGATGTGGGATGAAGACCATGAAACCTTTTTGCAGAAAACTGTTACCAGGGATGAAACATGGCTTTACCAGTATGATCTAGAGGGCAAAACTCAATCAAGGCAGTGGCTGCCCAGGCGTGAAAATGGACCAGTCAAGGCAAAATCAGTGTTGAAGAGAGGTCATGGCCAGTCTTCTGGGATGCAGAAGGGATTGTACTGGCTGACCTCAAGAATAACAGAAAAATTAAAGCTGCATATTATGAAGGCATTTTGAGAAAACTGGTCAAGAAAATTATGGAAAAATGCCCAGGAAAGCTGCACTGGCAAGTCCTCTTCCACCATGACAGTGTGCCTGCTCACAGTGCTTGGTGGACATGAGCTGTTACATAAATTTTGATGGTAAATCATCTGACACCCACCTTACAGTCATGATTTAACCACATGAGACTTCTTTTTGTTTCCAAATATGAAAAATCATTGAAATGTACCTATGACTTAAACTCCTTCAAGAGGGAGGTTTCAAGACACTTATCCTTCAATTTTTGACCACCACTTGGACCCTATTCAGGAACTAGCATCTCAGTGGGCTTTTTTTTTTATCAGATTTTTGTTGCCCTTGGTTGGTGTCCCTCCTGCATAATAAAATATAAATAAACAAATAAATAAATTGGTTGAAGATGTAAAAAGAGCTGCTTTGACATGGTTTAGACTGCATGGCCCTCAGTTTTGCACAGACTTGAAGCATGGTATCAACACTTGCAAAAGTTTATTGATGTAGATGGAACATATGTTGAAAAATAAACATCATAATGTTAACTGTTTTTCCCAAATGTCCTTTTTCCATGAACTTTTTGAAGCCCCCCCTCATATAAATGGTTCCTGGTCAAGGTTGGGTTACATTAAGGATGTGTAATATCAGCATGGCTGTTGTTTAACCTCTATAGGGATAGTGTGGTGAGGGAACTTAACCCATAAAGGATGGGTTAGAAGAAAAATTTGTCCTTTCAGAGCATGCAATGCACAGGTAAGTTTTGCCAAAAATAGGTGTTTTCACCAAAGCGCTGTTTGGCAATTTCAGGCAAAATCACAATGTCATAGTGTTTTTTTCACCAGTAATCTTTCCTCTACGCAATAACACAAATTGGAAGTCCCTCAGTCGTAGCACAGCATAGATATCATGTTGAGAAGAGGTGCTACTTTAGGCCATAACAGGCAAACTTGTTCATATGAATACAGTTGACCTTGGACTCATTATCCCACCTCACCTGGTGCCACATCAAGGCTACCCACACAACCTACATTTAAAAAAAAAAAAGCATCTTATGATACCTCTCTCATTCAATGATGTTTTAGTGGTACACTCAGTGTACTTCCCAATAACAGGACTGGAGGTAAAGGGAACCCTAGTCACGCTCCCTTCATCCATGCATCTGGATGTGCGGAAATAGTTGTCAGTGTGTCTCTCCATTTCTATGGTCAGTTGTGCACTGGGACTTCAGGGAAATGAAGGACAAGGGAGACAATAATAACATCACAGAAATATAAATCTTGATGGGAGGGAGGAGCAGGAATTTTCATGCCCTGCTGTCCTCTGGGTGAGGAGGAATTCCCACCACTTGCCCTTAAGGGGTTAATACTGGAATGTTGGGTTGAGGGCTGTGTCTGGTAAAAGCAGACAGTCAAGAATGGAGTGTGAATCAGATGTTGTTTGCAGATGACACAGCATTGGTGGCAGATACAGAGAAGTTAATAAGGCTAGTAGAGCTACATTAATGTAGGAAAGATAAAGGTAATGAGGTGCAGCAAGATAGCAGGTAGTAGGATAAATGTAAAGCTGAATGATGATGAGCTGGAGGAGGTTGGCTGTTTCAAAATATCTTGGATCTACAGTAGCAATGGGTGGAGTACAGACTGGTTAAAGCTATGGTGAAGGAAGCATGAAAAGTGTTGGAAGGTATGAAGAGACTGTTTGAAAGTAAGGCACTTGGAATGAATGTAAAGAAAATATTGTATGAATGGCAACACTGCACTGTATGATAACTTGAAGCATGAGCATAACAGACCAGAAGAGACTGAATGAAATGGAGATGAGATGGTAAGGAGTGTGTGGAGTAACTCAGATGGACAGAGTCAGAAATTAAATGAGAAAGAAAACAGGTGTTGTATGAGACTTGGCAGGACAGGCAGAGCAATTTGTGCTGAGATGGTATGGACATGTTGAGAGGATGGAGAATGATGATCAAGTGTGAGAGGTGTGAACCTGCAAGGTAGGGGATGTAAGGGATGGATATACAGAGTAAAGGAGGCCTTAAAAGCAATAAGACCAACACTTTAAGCTTAGAAGAATGATTGTATATGACAGAAGTGCATGGAGATCAGTAATGAGTGCATGCAGAATGATGCAACCTTCTGACATCTGAGGGAGGTGCCACACAGAGTCTCACACAGGTGTGGGGCAATTGGGTGTGGTTGCTATGAAGGAGCCCTGTTATGGACCAAGCTGTCCCAGGTGTGGGACTGATTCCCATTGGGGCCCAAGGAGCTAAGAGAGTGATGTGAAAGTGTGTGAATGTGAAAATTGTGTGCCTTGTCTTTGCTACTCCTTTTTGGAAGAGACAGCCTTGGTATATGTATGTATGTAAGACTGGAATAAGACTGGAATGAGTAACCTGGGCAGCTCTGATATCTTTTTTTGTAAGAGATAACAGCTGAAAGAGGTTAACCAGGAGCCTGAAAAAACTACCTTTCTGAGATTCAGCAAGTCCTGCATATAGGAAAAATCTGCAAATACTTAGTATTTGATATGAAAAGGAAATAAAAAAAAAAAAAATCACATAATATACAAAAACTAATCCTACAAACCAGGAAAGCAATCTTGAAATGTATTCCAAATTTTAAGTTGAGTTTTGGGATAAAAAAAATGTCTATCTTAATCCCTAAACAGCAGATGGCAAAAGTTATACTTTGCATATATGGCAGGTAAATTTCTCAAATTCACATAAAAACTAGGATGAAATTACAATACTAATAGATTTGTAGCACTACTCATTCTGAATACAAAGATATACTTGTCACTACAAAAGGAAACATCCTAACAATATTGTGGTGGTTTAAACATTCACCCTCCTCCCGAGGCAAGTGTCATGCCAAGAAGTAACTAATTCTCTCACTGTCTGCTGATAAGTAACTAATTCTCTCACTGTCTTCTCACCTTTCACTAACTGCTTTCAAATCTTTAATTTCTTTCATTACTTTCTCCACGTTGTTTTGTAATTCCTAATTTTTCTTAATATTTTGTTCTCTCACTTTCATCTCCTCCAGTTCTGTTTTCAGCTTGAAAATTTTACCATCTTTTCCTAGATTCTGTCCCAGGTTATCCTGAAGGGATTTTACCATTTCCACCACTACTTTCATCTCCTTCTGCTGTTCTGCATCACTTTCCACTTTTCTTAATCTCATTTTCAAGAACACAATCTCACTTTCATTTCAGTCACTGTCACTAAAACCATCAAAGTTCATTTCACTCCTTGGTAAAAATGAGTCTGGAATTGCATAAGCCATCTTTGTGTGTGTGTGTGTGTGTGTGTGTGTGTGTGTGTGTGTGTGTGTGTGTGTGTGTGTGTGTGTGTGTGTGTGTGTGTGTGTGTGTGTGTGTGTGTGTGTGTGAATTAAATTCTTACACAATGCTGAACTTGCTGTGTGCCTGTGGCATGTAACTTTTCCAGTTACACACACACATATATGAAGAGAGATTGATAAATTTGAATATACAGATGTGTACAAGCTGATGAATGGATGAGGAAAAGTGGAAAAGCAGGATTTGATAACATGGGATGTAGGAGTTTCAAGATGACATGAAAAGAAGTTGAAAAAGGTCACCTGCAGAAGGGATATTAAAGAGAAAAGCTCATCTCAAAGAACAGTAGAGACATGGAATAGCTTGGAAAAAGATGTGGTTCATGCAAGGGCGATTCATGATTTCAAAGTCAAGTTGGACAATAGTAGATACAGAGACGGGACGGCAGTAGCTCCCCTTCCCATATACCACAACTAGGTAAATATAAACACAAAGCCCAGCTCAGTGGTAGAAATTGAATTTGTCAGAAAATGTTGCTGATTTTTATGTAATATTGCTTGTGATGTGAATGATAGTTTTGCTGTATAAAAGTGTGTGTGTGTGTGTGTGTGTGTGTGTGTGTTTACCTAGTTGTGAAATACAGGAAATAGGCTCGTGCTGCCCCATCTCCATATCAACTTTCATCTATGTATGTGTGTGTGTGTGTGTGTGTGTAAATGAGCTCTGTGTGTACCTAGAATAGGGGCAATGCAATACACAAGCACACAGTGGCCCAGCAAGGGAGTATGTGAAATTACAAGTGGACATGTGTGTGTGTTCAGAGGGGTAAAGAAGTGACAAAGTATTGTGGCCGTTCCCCTCTCTTTCTCTAGTCTCTCCTTCCTTCCCCAGCCTCTACTCTCTCTTCCTACCTATTTCCCATACAGTAAGATCCAATTCCTTTCCAATGGTGATTATATGTATCCATCTATTTATATCCAAAAGCTATCCTTAAAAACCCCTCCAAAGGAAAAGCTATGACTGATGTCTCACTCATGTCCTTGCCTTCCCTAATATGATCTTATGTTTGCAGGTTCTGTTTTATTGCTTTTTGTTATGTACTTCTGCAATTCAGTCTCAAATTTCACAAAAGGCTCCCTACTTGTAATTGGTTTACAAATCATACTCTTAGTCACCTCCTTTCCTGTCAGTAACCAAGCCATCTCAAGATGATATGCTTAACTCCCTCAACAATTTGAAATTTGTTTTATTCATGTTTACTTGGAATAACAAATCTGTAATACATACTTTCATCCCTTATACCATCCATTCTTCACAAATCAAAAGCATCTCCTAAGTAGTGTTGTTGCATAATTATGTTATTCATTATCTAATTATTTAATTCCACTGGACTTTTTTTCCTTTCCATTTGTTTTATGTAAGTGGAGGAATGGCCAAAAAAATAGATAAATAAAAAATAAAATAAAATAAAAAGCCAACTGAGAGTGCCAGTCCCAAAAGAAAGGTCAAAAGATACAAGGCCATGGAAGGAGGGAAGGCATGCAGTTAAAAAGATCAAAAGAGTAGTACAAAGCAGGTACAAAATACAATTGAAATCTGATAGACACAATCTCTCTTTCCATTTTACTTAACATAATTTTTTTGTTCTTATTTTATTTATTTATTTTCTTTTTTTTTTTTAAACTATTCAGCCACATAAAATCAACTGTCCAGATGAGATCTTATCCAGTCCCATAAAATATATAAAAACTTGTGTAAATAGACAAATTATAAATATCACCACATAAGTAACTGGAGTTGGGTCTCTTTATGGCTTTGTGTCAAACTCTATCAAATGCTTTAGATATGTTTAAGGCAACAACCAAAGTTTCATCACAACCTATAAAAGATGAACACAACTCAGAAAGCCAGAAGATTACTAGTAGAGTGGCCACAACAGAATCTATCACACAAGGAAGCCACAGAATGCTTGACTTCTAATCTCTTTAAAATTTCTGATTGGGGCAGAGCAAACTTAGTATTGTTCAAAGCACCAAAAACTCAATTCCTCCATCTATCAACTTGACACAACCTTCCAGACAACTATCTCCTCTTCTTCAATGACACTCAACTGTCCCCATCTTCTACACTGAACATCCTCGGTCTATCCTTTACTTATAATCTAAACTGGAAACTTCACATCTCATCTCTAGCTAAAACACCTTCTATGAAGTTAAGTGTTTTAAGACATCTCCGCCAGTTTTCTCACCCTTCCAGCTGCTAACTCTGTACAAGGGCCTTATCTGTCCACGTATGGAGTAAGTTTCACAAGTCTGGGGGGCTTAACTCATACCGCTCTTTTAGACAGGGTGGAATAAAAAGCTTTTTGTGTTAACTCCTCTCCTCTAACTGACTGTCTTCAGCCTCTTTCTCACTGCCGCAAAGTTGCATCTCTTGCTATCTTCTACTGATATTTTCATGCTGACTGCTCTTTTGATCTTGTTAAGTGCATGCCTCCCTTCCTCCCATGGCCTCACTGCACAAGACTTTCTTCTTTCTCTCACTCCCATGCCGTCCACCTTTCTAATGAAAGGGTTAACCAGTATTCTCAATCATTCATCCCTTTCTCTGGAACTCCCTGCCTGCTTCTGTATTTCCACCTTCCTATGATTAGAACTCCTTCAAGAGGGAGGCTTCAAGACACCTATCCTGCAATTTTTGAGTACCACTTTGAACCCTATTTTGGGACTGGTATCTCAGTGGGCCTTTTTTTATTCTATTGGATTTTTGTTGCCCTTGGCCAGTGTCCTTCCTAAAAAAAAAAATAATAAAAAAAATAAAATAAAATAAAATAAAAAACAATATATATATATATATATATATATATATATATATATATATATATATATATATATATATATATATATATATATATATATATATATGATTGCAAAGTGAAAAGTCACAGAATCTTCCTGTTGATAATAAATTCAGGAACTTAAGAGGCAGCAGAAAATTAAAACAATAGGATGTTAATTTGAGGATTAGAGCAGTCACCCTTTTTAGGAGCAGGCTGAATGTAGGTAAACTTCCAGCAAGAAGAAAAGGTAGATGTTGACAGACAGAGTTGGAAGAATTTTACTAGGCAAAGTGCAAGCATGGAAGCATAGTTTTGAGGAGCAATAGGAGGGACACCATCAGGTTCTCTTGCCCTCCTCCACATCATATAACTCATGTATGTAACTTTGTTTTCTTTCCCTGCTCTATCATCTCACCTTCCATGTTTGCACACAATCAAACCAGGATACAGTACTGCACTTTTATACACCTACTCCATTTTTCACTACTGAATTTCATCTTATTCATTCCACCTTAGCCCCAGGTTCAATAACCATGGAAACATTACACATGCATGCCTCGGTTCACACTGTATTATGGAATTTTCTCTACATTTTCCGTATCTATCCTATCTGCATCCTTATAAGTAGCATTAACTTTCCTCATGTCACCCTTCACAATCACCTTTCTTCCTTTCTCAGAATTTTATACATTGTCACTCCAAATTTCTTAACTTTTCCTTTTCAATGTCATTATGTTCACTAGTGAAGACACTTCGGCATACTTGACTCAATTAAACCTCTGAACATTCACTCCATCTAAGAACACTCAATAGTCCTTGTTTATCTTTCACTTCCAATGCAGCAAACAGTACTATTTAGCTCATTTATTTTTCATGCCACCCTCTGCCAGCCTTAAGCCTCATCTTAAATCTCAGCCAATGAAAGACCAGCAACAAGTCGCTACAACCTAGTGCACTATATCTTGGGGAAAAGTAAGCCCTGTAAAGTGGGCACTGAAAATACTGGGACCTAGCCTCATTTCAGGAAGCTAACATGCAATTCATTTTTATTATGCCAAAATTCATATAAGCTGATATGACATCACTTATCAGTATCTGGTAACTCAGGAACCCTCACTGAGCGTTGAGGGATGCAGGCTAGCATGTCAGTGCCCATCAATACATGGTATGAAGAGGTTTATGTGCCTGCTCATTGTTTTTTTCCCTCATTTTTTGCCTTCTTTGTTGCTGCTTCAGACCCTATCCAGCAGGTCAGGATGGGTCCCATGCAAGTGACCGATGTGAAAAAAACCCTATTCTTGCTCTACAGGAGAAAGTACTGAATAAAAAAATAGCATGGAGCACTGAGAGAAGGAAGTCCACCATCAGGCGCCTGCTTGCTGCCACATGTAAGTTGCCACCAAATGCCATACATCCTGGAAGGTCAAGGAAGATGACACCACTCACTGATTGCTTTCTCAAGCTGTGAACATAAACCCTAGGCTGGTAGCAAAAGATGTCAAGAAACTCTACCCTAAGCTCCTTAAAGACACTGCCATTTGCACCATTCACCATCACCTCAAGCATCACCTTGGCACATTGAGTCACATGGCAGCACGTAAACCCCCTTGGCATATCAAGTTGTGTGGCGGCACACAAACCCCTAGGCTGGCACCATGCAGTGTAAGCAGGTTGCTTTTACTAAAGAGCACAAGAACTGGTCAGTGGCAGACTGACAGAAGGTCCTCTGGTCTGATGAGAACAGTTTTCATGTCGTGACATCCCAGATTACGTGTAATCACATGTAATAAGATGTAAATCAGATGTAATTGGTACAATCCCAAGTACACCATTAACACAGTGAAGCACAGTGCTTCTATAAAGACTTAGGATTGTTTCAGTGGGAATGTGGGAAGGGGTGGACTCTATTTCTTGTCTAAGAATGTGATCATGAATGGGGATTACTATATCCAAGTTCTAAAGGAATACATGATCAACTCTTATGCCATTCAAGGCGCCACCATGTTCATGTATGATGGTGCTCTATGTCACACCACTAAAAAAATTAGACTTTTCTCAATGATAAAAATATCCCTGTCATGAAGAGGCCAGGCATCAGTCCAGATTTAAATCTAATAGAGAATGCCTGGAAGATTCTGAAGGTGTGGGATGCACAGGTGTCATTAGTACCACAGCTGCAGGTCATCGCACATTTCTGGTACCAGGATATGACTTTAAATTACTTCAGAGCCTGTGTGAGAGCATGCCACAATGGATCCAGACTATGCTGAAGGCCAAGGGGGAGATGACTGGAGTATCAGGATGAATATTATTTGAATTTTACCTGTTTTTTTTCTTTTTTATCGTTTACTTAATTATGTTGACTGCTGGGTGTGTTTTTCTAAGCAGATCCCAGTATTTTCAGTGCCCACTGTAATGTTAAACATAAAATGAACATGTCTAGAATCACTAATGCAAAACACCACCCTCCACATCAGTCCAGTTCTTCATATTTTACTCATGGTGACAGTGTGTAACAAGTGAGGATGGGGATGGAATAAATTAAAAAAAGGATAGGTGTGAATGCTTTCCCATTTTCCTTTTCAAGAACAAAAAGTTTGTTTACATAGCACTAATCATCAATTTCAATCTTCACTTAAATTAATTCAAATTCTCCCCTGCATTCTTTGGTGCTTCATTCACTTGCTACATATTTCTCCTCTTATTCCATCATCCTAGATTTTTTATTTTATTTATTTATTTTTTTACCTTGAGCCTCTTCCTCCATAATTCTTTCTATTTTTCCAACAATCACTTTTATTTAGCATCGTACTGTGGACAGATCCCTTAAATATAACTCTTACATTTGCCTCTTCACATCTGGCTTTCACCTTTTTTCTCTGCAGTCATGTAGTCAATCACTTCCTTTGGCTAACATATGCAAGCATTACGGAATGAAAGATAAAAGTCAAGAATGTGACCAGCTGAAGCAAGTTACTCTTCTCCTAATATACCAGTGGATCTCATAGTACTTCAAGGAGGAGTTTCCTTAGGACAGCCCCTTCAACGAGTAGACATCCACTGGCCACTATACTGTCATTCTGTCAGTGGCTAACTGACCTAACAATCCTAAATTTGACAATAAAAATGCTCATGTTTTCTTCCCCTTAACTAGTGCATATCTACATTTGTAAATTCTATTTTTATAGTATAGGAATAAAATTTTATCTTCAATTTAATCACATCTCTAAATAGCACAAAACTGATAAGCCTCCAACTGAATCTTAAATTCTTCAACTATATTTCACCCATGTGACACCACCATAAGAAACTTTAGTCTTCAATTATACATTCACCCATATGCCACCACCATAAGTTTATTATATTTCCATATAATGTTCCCATATACCCATCATATCCTCAGGTGTTTTGGTCTTTCATAAATTCTTTCCTTCCCTCTGCTTGCTCAGGAAAAATTCCCCACAATAGCTCTCATAAGTTATCATCTGTTATTTAACTACAACTACCACCACCAGCTCACAAAGTATTTCCTATATTTCCTCTGTTTTCACAACTTCCATTCTGAGTCCTACAGCTGGTATTATTCAAGGCAAACATATTGTATTTCTAATTATAGCACTCAACCCTTGTTATCTTATTTATCGATTTACTTTCTTTACTATTTTATTGAAATTGGAGAATTTTCTCACTTACTGTTCAGGGAGACTAATTACATATTCTTATTTACTATCTAAAATAATATCATAAACAAGTAATTCTTACCCAATAATCACTGGAAATTAGTTATTCCTTTTTGAAGTATTTCAGGTGCTCTGACTCAACAGAGGAAACTTGAATTCATCTTGACAGTCTTGTGCTGATGGATGATGTGTTAACTGATCACCAAGGAGGATGGCCATCTAGTAGAGGATACCTTTAAAGGTTTGGCTGAAATGTACAAAACAAACTTTACCTCTAATATTTTTTTTGCACTAGAAATTAAATCTCTATCAAAATAAATCATGAATGACAAATACCTTCATGGTAATTATGTATTATTTTTACACTATAGAAAATTATGCAACTTGTTTTGAGTATACTCGATCATTGTAAAACAGAGGTTGTATATGAAACGTGAGGCTTATAAGAGCAAATTAATCACAAAGAAATGGCAGGTACTTTCATCCTCCCTTTTATGCAAAATTAGAAAGAAAGGGAAGCAGAGGTTGTGAGACAAGAAAATAATAAACATGCATCAGTGAGAAAAGAACTTGCTTGGTCTAAATCAAAGGTTTCCAGACCACATTTGTCTACTACCCCATCTTTCACATATACCTCTGCTTACTATCCTTCACTAATAGGGTTTTTACAATTGAGTTTAGCCTCACAGAATTTTCAAGCATTTCTTTTTAACTTGCCTTTCATTACCACCACAGAAATCATCAAATTACACCATTTCCAGTCATAAGGCAGATGATATGACCCATCTTGATTTGCTAAACAACAATTGTAAAAGTAAGTGACAATATTGTTTGTGGAGGCTGGAATGGATGGCCTGTAAGCTTCTTTTGTAGAGGTACTGACGTGGTGGTGCAGGCAGGTTCCCCCGGATGCACTCATAACTGAAGCAGAGCTGATGGCAGGATAAGATTGATCTTTGGCATTTGCTGACAAAAGATAAATGACCAGCTTCTGGTTGGACTTGAACTTGGAGCCTTAAGTTTCTCCATCACAATGTGCTGACCACTCAGCCTCTGCATTCCTGAAAAGATGGAAGAACAACAATGAACAATAATAAACTGATTTAGGAAAGGTAGTATGTGCAATATAAAATATAATTTATCTATATCAATAACAGAAACACTGATATTCTTTCTAGTTAGAAAATCAAATCCAATTTAGGACAGTGCCACCAACTCCAAGTTGTGCAAGTTTGTAAAATAAATAAATAAATAAATAAATAAATAAATAAATAAATAAATAAATAAATAAATAATAAAATAAATAAACTAAAAATCTATTATGAATGAACTATCAAACCAAGATTCATACCATTGTACATAAGCAAGAACTTATTAATTTTCCTCTCACATCTGAAGCCAAACTCATCACATGAATATAAGCTAGGTATAACTTCTCAAGTGCCCACAAAGTTGCTGGGTAATAACCAGATCTAAGGTCTATCAGCATAATGTTAAAATTGTATACCTATAACAAGACCAAACAATGTAATAGGAAAAACATTAGCATGTATAACATTTTCTTTGGAGGAAAAAGGGTGCCATCAGAGAAAAGACTTAATATACACTGCAAAAATTATACAAGAGATGGATGTGAACCTAAAAGGAAAGACACAAATCATCTGGATCCATACTAGAGCCTGTGTCAACTTCTGAAGGGCACATAGCTAATTCAGATTGATTGTCAGTGGCCCTGAGTTAACAGAATTCATGGAACTGGTGAAGGGCACATAACTAACTCAGATTGATTGTCAGTGGCCTTTGAGTTAATGGATTTCATGCAACTGGGACTCAGTGAAAGCATAAGCAAAAGAGTTAATTCATAAAAAAAAAAAAAATTAGCCAGTGTTGTACCTTTCTCACTAAGGTGAGCTATCATGAACATAATAAAGTCCACTTTTTTATTTATTTATTTTTTAATTTTTTAATTTATTTATTTTTTTCACTTTTGATATAAGAATGATAACATATAGGCAGTCCTCAGTGACTGCTAATGAACAACTAACTTGAAGATTCCTGTAGTATTTGGCTTGGGAGGCAGGCACATAAAAAGGGGGGGGTTTGTAGAACTGCAAATCCTATGTTAAATTGCTTATGTTCAACTTGTGTCTCCATCCTTATTTATTGACCACTTTCTTTCATTCAAAAAGCATTTCAGTCAAGAAGGCTAGAAGAACAATGTCTGCTATCGTTTTTTCTTGTACAATAGTAAAAAATATTTTTTTAAGTTCGATGAAAAAGTAACAAAAATTTTGACTTTCAATTATTTGATAGAAATAAAAAAAATCAACTCCAAACAATAGTTTCAATGGCAGACATTATTCATTTCTCATACTTTCATAAGCTGCAATAGCCCATATTTGTGTAACAGGAATAATAGCAAAGGAGGAGATGATTTTTATACAGCAAAATTTGCCATTTTGAGAAATCAAGCAAGAAAGTTGAAAGAATTAGTGTAATTTACCTATTGCAGCTAGGGACTTGAAATTCACAGGATATACACATCAGGATATGTGGAAAAAGCAGATATAGTTTTCTTTTAGTTACTCTGATTGGTTTCGTACTTAGGCCTAAAGTGATTCATGATTTCACACTTGGGGGATGGTGTCGGCAATAGAATTTTACTATATTTTGGCATATTTCAAAGTAAAACCCAGTGTTTCACTGTTTAAAATTAATAAAATATTAATGCAAAAGATATTTGATGCAGATACATTGAATTTGTTGGATTTAAGAAGAAATAATTATGTATTCTTATTTTTCAAATGAATTCCAGAAATATTAGTTAGAGTTAAAATTCCTGTTCTTTGATGTTGTACGCAGAGAGAGAGAATTGTAGATTTTCATAAAAGGCTAATGTATAAGTATTTCCATGATTTTCAGTAAGTTTTGATACACACCAGCTAGGGAGATCACAGAATTCAACATCCCAGTTCATTTCCTGATTTTATTTTCCATGCACGGACACTGGCCAGGGGCAACAAAAATCCACATAATTCAACATCACAGTTAATTTCCTGATTTTTTTTATGTAGGGACACTGGCCAAAGGCAACAAAAATCCAGAAAAAGCAGTAGTCAAAAATTGAAGGATAAGTGTCTTGAAACCTCCCTCTTGAAGGAGTTCATCATAGGAAGGAGGAAATACAGAAGCAGGCAGGGAGTTCCAAAGTTTACCCAAGAAAGGGATGAATAACTGAGAATGTTGGTTAACTCTTGCATTAGAGGGGTGGACAGAATAAGGGTGAGAGAAAGAAGAAAGCCTTGTGCAATGAGGCCATGGGAGGAGTGGAGGCATGCAGTTAGCAAGATCAGAAGAGCAGTTAGCATGAAAATAGTGGTAGAAGATGCCAAGAGATGAAACACTGCGACGATAAGAAAGAGGCTGAAGACAGTTGGTGAGAGAGTTGATGAGATGAAAAGCTTCTGATTCCAGCCTGTCTAGAAGAGCAGTATGAGTGGAACCCCCTCCAGGCATGTGAAGCATACTCCATAAATGGATGGATAAGGCCCCTGTGCAGAGTTAGAAGTTGGGGGATGAGAAAAACTGGCAGAGACGTGTCAGAACACCTAACTTCACAGCAACTGCTTTAGCTAGAGATGAGATATGGAGTTTCCAGTTTAGATTATAAGAAAAGGACAGACCGAGGATGTTCAGTGTAGAAGATGGGGACAGTTGAGTGTCATTGAAGATGAGGGGATAACTGTCTGGAAGGTTGTGTTGAGTTCATAGATAGAGGAATTGAGTTTTTGAGGCATTGAACAATGCCAAGTTTGCTGTGCACCAATCAAAAATTTTTTGAGAGATCAGAAGTCAGGCATTCTGTGGCTTCCCTGTGTGAACTGCTTACTTCTTCAAGGTTGGACGTCTACAAAAAGACATGGAAAAGTGCAGGGTGGTATCATCAGCGTAGGAGTGGATAGGATAAGTTTGGTTTAAAAGATCATTGTTGAATAATAGGAAGAGAGTGGGTACAGGACAGAACCCTGAGGAACACCACTGTTAATAGATTTAAGATAGGAACAGTGGCCATCTACTACAGCAGCAATAGAACAGTCAGAAAGGAAACTTGAGATGAAGTAATAAAAAGAAGGATAGAAGCTGTAGGAGGGTGGTTTGGAAATCAAAGCTTTGTGCCAGCCTCTATCAAAAGTTTTAGATATGTCTAAGGCAACAGCAAAAGTTTCACCAGAATCTCTAAAAAAGGATGACCAAGACTTGGTAAGGAATGCCAAAAGATCACCAGTAGAGTGGCCTTGACGGAACCCATACTGGCAATCAGAGAGAAGGTTTTGAAGTGATAGATGTTTAAGAATCTTCCTGTTGAGGATAG
Organism: Scylla paramamosain; assembly: GCF_035594125.1. NCBI lineage: Eukaryota > Metazoa > Arthropoda > Malacostraca > Decapoda > Portunidae > Scylla > Scylla paramamosain. The sequence goes on from NC_087156.1 coordinate 6,714,583, forward strand.
ATTAAAAAAAACTTGATAGGTAGGAAATTAAAGCAATAGAACAGTAGTTGCTGATGGGCAGCCAAGCTGCTTATGCATACTCAAAATGACTTAAGATTAAAGTTGTGGTATAAACCACTAAATATGTCAGGTCTGAAATGTGATAACATACCAAATGAGGCCCATCATTGAATAAGTCAGGTTAAATTTTACTGAGATAATGTTCATTAAATTTCATAACTGTGTCAACAATTACACAAAGATCCCTTGCTGATTACATGTGTTCCAGTTCACATCCAGAGATACCATAACAATGTGCATAAACAATATTTTTAATATCCCTAAGGAGAGTACCTTACATTTTGTTGGGTTAAGATTTAAAAAGGAATTTTTTTCAGATAAGCTTTATAACATATCAGGGCACACTGTAACTTGTGCGAGTCCTGACACCTAGTGATTTGTCAAAGATTTTTTTTGTATCTGTGAACAAGTACATGATGAACTGTATAAGCTCTGTGAAACCATTGATATAGATTATAAATGGAGGTGATCCCAAGACACTCCCCTGTAGGATACCACTCAGTACTTGGGCTCTGGATGACTTTACACCTTCAATGACAACAGACTGATGTCTTGAAGTTAAACAGCTATCAATCCAGGGATTATGAAGTTTAGATTCTTTAATGGCAACAGACTGATGCCTTGAAGTTAAAAGCAATAAATCATGTCTAAATAATGTTTAGACCGTTTTTTTTTTTTTTTTTTTTTTTAGCTTTCACTGTTAGGTGGTAGTTAAAAGACTGCTACATGGTATTTCAATATTTGTTATTATAAAGGAATGCTACATGGCAGCTAAGAGACTGCTATGTAGAAGCAAGATGGTTCCATGGCTGCAAGGTTAATATTATGCGACTGTTAAGAGAAGTTTATGGGGCAACAATGAGATTGTTACCTTGCAGTTGAGAGCGTTACACGTCAACTGGGGTATAATGTGACATTGGAAACTAGCCTACATGGCGGCCTGTATAATGTGAAGATATTGCATGACAGCTGTGTTTTCTTTTCACTCAATAAACCCACATTCCCACAGGTCACCAAGCTTACTGTAATGGATACTGATGTCTATGAATTTGAATTTATGACGAAAGTGACTGTCGAAATAAATGAAACCTTATTTAAGTATATAGGAAGACAAGTTCATTCAAATCAAGAGGCATTATGAAGCAAAATATAAATGCCAACATAAGTAAATAAACTAATAAATTAATACAATACATCATTTAATAAACAAACGAATTGAAAAACTGACATGAGGAGAGTCACTGAAAAATCCACAATTAGGTGGCTGGGGCGGATTACCGACAGTTGATTACCAAGGCCACCACCACCAACCACACAGCCCTTCATCCTACCTATTAATAATCATAATTATCAAGAGGCAAAGCTTCCCCAATCAGGACTACGATACCATTCCTGAGATCAATGTACAGTGATGCTAGAGGCGACACACACACACACACACACACACACACACGCACGCACACCGCGTAGTGTAATGGTTAGCACGCTCGGCTTACCAAGAAGGCCCGGGTTCGAATCCCGGGCGCGGCGAGGCAAATGGGCGAGCCTCTTATTGTGTAGCCTCTGTTCACCTAGCATCAAGTAGGTACGGGATGTAACCCGAGGGGTTGTGACCTAGCTGTCCTGGTGTGTGGTGTGTCAGTGGTCTCAGTCCTATCCAAAGATCGTTCACTATGAGCTCTGAGCTCTTTCCGTAGGGGAAGGGCTGGCTGGGTGACGACCGTAGGTGAATCACACATACACCAGTGAAAGGACAAGCGGTCACTAGTGCTGACTTTCCTTCCCTCCCTTGCTGGACACCACTAATTTTACATTACTTACCTTAGCAAGTAGTGTATCAGCTCCACTGGCTCCCACTGTCGGCCTACCAAACGTGCAAATACATGGAAAGGATCTCAACCTCCGCCACCACACGCTGCCACCGCTACCAACACTGCAGGTCGCCATTTTATCGTGTAGCAGGAAGACATGTTCCAATAACGAAGACGAGAAACCATAAACTGTTGCTTAACTTAGTCTTAGCGTAATTCTTAAAGTTAAGCATGACTCCGGACTTGTCTTAAATTTAAGACCTAGACTGAGCACAGCTTGGGAAGTTAAGCACAAGTCTAAGCATAAGGGTTGGTATGAATCAAACTTCTATAGTAAAGAATCTCGAAGACATTCGTAGCAACGCCTTCTTAGGGTCTTAGGAATATCTTAGTTACACTGAGCAAAGAAGACCACTTACGAAGCATTCTTAAATGGCTTATTAGACCTGTGTAACTAAGATGTTCTTACCTGCACCTCGTTCACTTCAACCAATCAACGTGCACGATACGAATCGGTTTGGTGGGAAATACAAACAATTGCCTGGGCTCTGGGGCTGGAGCACTCGAACACTCACCTTCAAGTATGGAGCCACCGAAAGCCAAACGCGCTAGAAAACCCAACTTTTTCAGTGCTAAAAATGTTTACGTTAGTGCAGGAGGTGAAGAAGAGGAAAATTATGTTACTACAGTTTTGTGTGCAAGTGGGGGTGTTCCAAGGGAGTGGAGGAAGTAAGAAAAAATGTGCTGATCTGCGATCGCAGGGCAAAACAAAGACAACAAAAGAAGCAAGAGAGAATTCATGAAAACAACGGTGGATTGGATTAGGCTTGATTTGGGTTTGTAAGGTTATGATGGATTATGTTTGAAGCTGTCAAATGAATATGTATCTTGAAACTGAGATATTATGCTTGTCTTATTATCAGAGATATTGATCATAAAAAAAGAAACACTCATCTTTTGTGCTTCTTACATTTTTTTTTTTTTTTTTTTTGTGCATGTGGAAGAAAATGCCCAGACGGACAGAATTGATATTTCTTTTTAAAGAAAATAATGAATAAAGTTATATTTACAATTGTCATTTTTAAAATATGGGTAAGGTCATGTTTGGAATAATTGGGTTAATTATAATTAGTCTTGGTTTGTGTTGGGTACATACATTGGTGTGATGTTGTTCTGATTGTTGAATATTATTGAGTGTAATTTTCAGAAATGTGATTTCAGTACTCTCCTAGCAAGTCGGTTAAGCACAAATGGACTACACAAAGTAAAAAAAAAAACTAATCAGTGTGTTTGATAACTACTTGATATTGGTAATAAAACTAATCTTAATGTTTACTTTCGGTTTCTATGACTGGATTTTATTTTCAGACAAGGATATGCTCACATCGCAGGGTATCCATTGTTGTTGTTATCGTTGTTGTTGTTGTTATCGTTGTTGTTGTTGTTGTTGTTGTTGTTGTTGTTGTTGTTGTTGTTGAGAAGGAGAAACTGCTATTTTAAGTGAGCTACGAAAGCCTCGACCCTGTCGTAGCTACGAATGTTCCATGATTGCGAACGATTTTGCTTTCGAAAATGACCAACTAGCGCTAAGAAGTTCTTAGCCTACTAAGATAAGCGTAGAAACGTTCGGAAATGCGGCCCCTGGGGCTTAAGAGTTCGTCTCAGTACAACTTTAGCTAAAATACGGTTAGGAAATAAGCACAAGTCTAAGCAGAAGGCTGAGATGAACTCTGAGAATCTTTGTTAATACGGCCTCTGGATCTTGAATGCATGGTTGAATACATGCCAGGAAATGCACAGCGTCAGTCCCCTTCAGCGTTCAGCCTTCTATGTATTTAATCCTGACAACAACGGGCGTGAACAAGGCTCATAAAGTTACATGGATCCGAACATACTTAGAATCCGAAGAGCCTGATGTGAGATCAGAGGGTAAACAGGAAGGAATACCGGTAAGTATTACATTAACCTAGAATGTCACAAGATCCAATTGTAGATATTTTGCACGTCATCCGAAACATTAGGTACTTTACACTAAAATGCAATTATAAACTTGCAAATAAGGAACAATTCTCCAATAAACTTATGGCTGCTTACTGTTTTTAGGTAAATATAACAACTGAGATAAAGCAAACCTCAATATCCTCAACTGAATAAATGCGATATTGTCACGGATGTGTATGAGACTGGGAGAGAAAATGGTTTACAGTCACTAACGAGTAGTACATACACAGGACCAGGGTGAGTGCTTTATGGACATTCGGCTTCCAAGAGACGGCTATCATCTTTTTTGGGGGATGACCCAATTTGATTTCTGTGTTAAGACTCGACGGGAATTACGAATAAAGCAATGCCCTTAAAGAAAACCCTGTGTTATTCATACGGGATTTACTTATCAGCACAATGAAAGCTTCCGATGGGGAGGAAGGGCAGAGGGGGGGAGAAATTAAACAGGAGAGGGTAACTCACCGTCTAGTCAGCAGGAGGAGGCAGTAGAGACCTGCCGAAACGATAATTACTCCCAATGAGGTCTAAAGCTCTGGGTCAGGAGGTGCTGTGAACTTACTAAACCCAGCTGTGACCTCACTGAACGTTTCTCTTTGTGTCTCGCAATACAAAGGGGCAGTCAGTCTCCCCTCTAAAGACAACTCTCTTCTTTCACACGAAATTACAAGCACCTAGTTAAACACACACCCTTCACTCAAAATTCAAAATGATCATGGCGACTCCTACACCAGGGAGAGGACCACAAATGTCCCCAGGTCGGACTGCTCTTCTGGTATCGACCCTAAGTGTCTTGACACTCCCGTCAACTTTTTCTTCATTAACTTTTGCAGCATTCACAGCCTTAGATCTAATTTTCAATCTATAGAACACTACCTCTCCTCTACTAAACCTCATTTTTTTTTCCTCACTGAAACACAGGTGTCTGAGGCAACTGACAGTAGCCCCTTTTGTTCCCTCCTACTTTCTGTATCCTCATTTTCAATCCAAAGTTGGATGTTGCGTTTATGTGTGCAATGATTTAACCTGCTCTCGTGCCCACGCTCTTGCATCTTCTGAGTTTTCCACCATTTGGCTACAACTACAGTGTCACTCTCAAACTAAATTTATCTGTGTTGTATACCTCTCACCCAGTTTCTCTGACTATAAGAAATTCTTTGCCTACTTAACTTCCAAAGTGGAGCACATTCTGACTCTCTTCCCTACTGCGGAGATCTCCATTCTTAGAGATTTCAGTGTTCACTACCAGCTTTGGCTTTCCTCTCCCTTCACTGACCATCCTGGTTAACTAGCCTTCAACTTTGCTATCCTTCATGACCTAGAGCAACTGGTGCAACACTCTACTCGTATTCCTGACCATCTTGGAGATTCGCCCAACATTCTTGACCTTTTCCTAACCTCTAATCCTGCTTAAGATGTTACCCTCTCATCTCCAGTGTGCTCTTCCGATCACAGTCTCATATTTGTATCTTGTCGTATCATTCCAATCCCTCCTCAGGATCCCCCTAAGCAAAGGTGCTTCTAGCGTTTTGCCTCTGCTAGTTGGGGGTACCTGAGGAGGTATTTTGCTTATTTTCCTTGGAATGAGTACTGCTTCCGTGACGAAGATCCGTTAGTGTGTGCCGAGCGCATAACAGGTGATAGTGTCTGTCTTGTAGGGGTACATTCCTCACTTTTTTCGACCTAAACCTTCCAAACCTTGGTTTAACACAGCCTGTTCTCGTGCTACCCATGATAGAAAGGTGGCCCACAAAAGGTACTTAAGCCTTCCATCACCAGAATCTCATGTGCTTCATATTTCTTCCCTGAACCATGCCAAGTCTGTTTTCCAACTAGCCAAAAACTCCTTCATTAATAGGAAGTGTCAAAATCTTTCAAGATCTAACTCCCATCGTGACTTTTGGCATCTAGCCAAAAACATATCCAGTAACTTTGCTTCTTTTTTTCCCTCCTTTATTTCAGTCAAGTAGCACCACTGCTACCACATCTATCTATAAAGCTGAACTCTTCGCTCAGACCTTTGCTAAAAACTCTACCTTGGACGATTCAGGGCTTGTTCCTTCCTCTGCTCCACCCTCTGACTACTTCATGCTACCTATTAAAATTCTTTGCAGTGATGTTTTCCATGCCCTCGCTGACCTCAACCTTCGAAAGGCTTATGAACTTGATGGGGTCCCTCCTATTGTTTTCCGAAACTGTGCCTCCGTGCTTGCACCTTGCTTAGTCAAACTCTTTCAACTCTAGTCAATATTTACCTTTCCTTCTTGCTGGAAGTTTGCCTACATTCAAGCGTTCTAATCCTTCAAACTAACGTCCTATTGCTTTAATTTCCTGCCTATCTAAATTTTTTTTAATCTATCCTCAACAGAAAGAATCTTAAACATCTATCACTTCACAACTTTCTATCTGATCACCAGTATGGGCTCCATCAAGGACGCTCTACATGTGATCTGGCTTTCCTTTCTGAGTCATGGTTATCGTCTTTTAGAGATTTCAGTGAAACTTTTGTTGTTGCCTTAGATATATCAAAAGCTTTTGATAGAGTCTGGTACAAAGCTTTGATTTCCAAACTACCCTCTTACGGCTTCTATCCTTCTCTCTGTAACTTCGTCTTAAGTTTCCTTTCTGACCGTTCTATTGCTGCTGTGGTAGACGGTCACTGTTCTTCTCCTAAATCTATTAACATTGGTGATCCTCAGGGTTCTGTCCTGTCACCCACTCTCTTCCTATTATTCATCAATGATCTTCTAAACCAAACTTCTTGCCCTATTCACTCCTACGCTGATGATACCACTCCGCACTTTTCCACGTCTTTTCATAGACGTCCAACCCTTCAAGAAGTCAATAGTTCATGCAAGTGAGCTACAGAACGCCTGACATCTGACCTCTCTAAAATTTCTGATTGGGGGAGAGCAAACTTGGTATGCCTCAAAAACTCAATTCCTCCATCTATCAACTCGACACAACCTTCTAGAGAACTATCTCTTCTTCTTCAATGACACTCAACTGACCAGTCAACTGAACATCCTCGGTTTGTCCTTTTCTTATAATCTAAACTGAAACTTCACATCTCATCTCTAGCTAAAACAGCTTCTATGAAGTTGGGTGTTCTGAGACACCTCCGCCAGTTTTTCTCACCCTCTCAGCTGCTAACTCTGTACAAGGGCCTTGTTCGGCCATGTATGGAATGTGTGTCACATGTCTGGGGGGTGGTTTCCACTCATACCGCTCTTTTAGACAGGGTGGAATCAAAAGCTTTTCATCTCATCAACTCCTCTCTTCTAACTGACCGTCTTCACCCTTTCTCTCATCGCTGCAATGTTGCATCTCTAGCTGTTTTCTATCGCTATTTTCATGCTAACTGTTCTTCTGATCTTGCTAACTGCATGCCTCTCCTCCTCCCGCGACCTCGCTGCACAAAACTTTCTTCTTTCTCTCACACCTATTCTGTCCACCTCTCTAGTGCAAGAGTTAACTAGTATGTTCAATCATTCATCCCTTTCTCTGGTAATCTCTGGAACTCCCTGCATGCTTCTGTATTTCCACCTTCCTATGACTTGAACTCCTTCAAGAGGGAGGTTTCAAGACACTTATCCTTCAATTTTTGACCACCGCTTCGGATCTTATTCGGGGATCGGCATTTCAGCTTTTTTTATTTTATTTTATTTTTTTTATTAGATTTTTGTTGCCCTTGGCCGGTGTCCCTCATGCATAAAAAAAGTTAATGATTAGTGAAGAGAATACCTCTAAGTATTACATTCATCAGACTTAAACTTAATACATAAATTTATTATTTCTGCAGCCAGATCATATACACTGATGCCAGTGGGCATGATAACTCAAGAAAATCAGCTCTTAAATGGTGCGAGTAATGGTAATCTTATGGTAGCGGGAGTGATATTTCCCTCTGGGCCCAGGAGGCGCCACCGTTGCGGAGAGATGAGAGCAAAAATTTAACATCAAGTGGACTGTCTTCATAGTATACAGAGTCCTTGTTATTACCCGATGTGATCCATCGCCTGTGCATGGCTCCTTATCTCAGTGAC
>NC_087156.1:6725000-6727500 GCF_035594125.1 Scylla paramamosain
TATTCTAGTGTGAAGTGTTGTTTATATTCTGAATTTTACATGAGGACATCATAATTATTTCGATGCTTAAGGCCACTGCAGAGCTTAACTCAGCCCTGCCCTCCCCTCTCATGCTGTTTCATTTGTAGTATTGATGTGTTCTAGTGAAGGTAGTGGTGCTGCAGAGTCTGTGATGGTGTGGTGAGGTGGTTTGGCAAGATTGTGTGTGGTGAGGTGGTGTGGCACGAAGATGGTGTGTGGTGAGGCACGAAGATGGTGTGTGGTGAGGTGGTGTGGCACGAAGATGGTGTGTGGTGAGGTGGTGTGGCGTGATGTTGGTGTGTTGTGAGATGATGTGGCGTGATGATGGTGTGTTGTGAGGTGGTGTTGCATTATAGTGGTGTGTGGTGAGATGATGTAACACGATTTTTTTTTTTTTTATGTAAGAGGAACACAGGCCTAGGGCAACAAAAAAGGAGGAAAAAAGGCCCACTGAGGTGCCAGTCCTTTAAGGGAAAGCCCCCCCCCAAAAAAAAAAAAAAAATTATCCAAAACTGAAGGATAAATGACGGTGTGTGGTGAGGTGGTGTAGCACGATGATAATGTGTGGTTGAGTGGTGAAGCATGAACATGGCAGTTTCTGGTAAGATGATAATGCATGAACATGACGGTGGTGAGAGACAATGAAGACTCAAACATGTGGTGTTAATCAGCAGAGTGTTACCAGGAGAGTGTGAAGGTAAAACAATGACCCGTATTCAAAAACGCTCTGCTCTCTCAGCATTATTTTCAAAGACCACATAGATGATTAGACGGGTTCTCAAGAATGTTTTTTTTCTTATTTATAATATAGAAATCCTGTTAATATGTCACTAGAATCACAAAAAATAAAAAAAAATAAATAAAAATGAAAATAAAAACCGTATAACTTCAATTAGAGCCTTTCGAAAATAATGTAGATGCGGCACGGAAGTGTTTCAGAATATTGTCCAATAACTTCACTAACGTGTGATGTCGTCCATTCCGGTCTGTGGTGTCCCGTGTTATGAAGTGCATAGAACACGGTACAGTGTTATGCGCTTGTAAATGAATACATGTATACACAAATTGTTTGCTCTTTCGTTATAAAATCATGCTGGGTAAATATACGAAATTTACATTTATCAATATGAAACTTTTACGGGATGTCAGTGTTTGACAAAAATAAATAAATAAATGAATAAATTAAAAAGTTGGGCGTGATCACCAGAATGAGTGAATCAGTAAGCAGCTTGTGTTCAATAACATGCTTCAAGTTGTTCATTCACCAATGCGCATGTGGATACGTAGATTAGCAAAATATTAAAATAAAGTAAAATAAAATAAGATAATTAAGAAACAAATAAAAGTAAAAAACAATAAATTGTAAAAATGTAAAATAAATATATAAAAATAAACAAACAAACAAAATAAAATAAATAAATAGAAAATAACAATAAATAAGTAAATAAAATAAATAAATGAAGAGCTCCCCCCAAAAATAGAAATAAACAGGTAGTAAAAAATAAAATAAATATATATAAACACAATGGTCTTACGTTCATAAATCATTCATACCCAAAAGAGCATCGGAGACGGAGGTGGAGGGAGGGAGACCAGCAGGAAGACCAAGGAAGACCTGGAGGTGGTGTGTGGATAGAAGGGTGGACGTCAATGGAGAGATCCCCTATGACTAGGCAAAAAGTGAGCGAAACTCAATAAGACTTCCATGAATGCAGGGAAAAATAAGGACGAAATGATGATGATGATGATGATGATGATGATGATGATGATGGTGATGATGATGGTGATGATGATGATGATGATGATGACGATGATGATATAAAACGTATTGGTATTGATATTAATAGACTGTGGATACTCAGTTTAGCACGCATTATGCTATCACTAAAAGTGCCTAAGAGTGTCATAGTTCCCCCTAAAAAACAACCAACTCAGACGTTTTCTATGCTGTGTGAGACTGACTTGAAGCATTCCTATTTTCCATCGTCGTTCATCCAATAACTCTACCTTTTCTTCCTTAATTCAAGTCTCAGAGTAGAGCGCGCCTATCAGTGGTACCAGAATGTTCCTCCATCTGGCTCTATCTTGGACGATGTCTTTCTCTGTTAGTCTTTGGATGTTCGGTAAACCATGCCTGCTGAGGGCTTCTTCAACTGTTTCTTTCCATCTCTTTCTTGGTCTTCCTCTTCAACTTCTCCATGGCATTCACTCCCAGTATCCTCTAGAAACGTTTTCCTCTACCATTCTCATCTTAATACTACAAAATTATTGGAACATGGCGAGCGCGCGCGCGCGCGCGCGCGCACGCGCACACACACACACACACACACACACACACACACACACACACACACACACACACACACACACACACACACACACACACACATCCTCATCTCTACCATTACGAACACCTGGCACACAAATTGGAACATAATACACCCCTACACACACCTGACTCCACCGCTGCCCAGGTGTT
>NC_087156.1:6732500-6735000 GCF_035594125.1 Scylla paramamosain
AGTAAGAGATATCCTCAGTAGCCTTAACTGTGCAGACCTCTTTCTCCACTTTCCACGGCAGGTGGAGTTGCTGTGTGGCCCAGTATTTATTCAGTAGCCCGTGGGGTCATCCTGGCTCGCAAGCGTCGCTGATTGATAGGCTGCGCGCTGCTGACGGACTCATTATGCGGTGCCTGTAATTGGTTGTTTCTTTTCATGCTTGGAAGTGCCTGAAGGTCGTCGGCCTGTACGTTAAGTTCAGGGCTGAATTCTTTGATGTACAAGGCTTCTAGTATTGTAAGACACCTTGCATCTGTACACAAACATATTTTACCGTGTCTTCTTCTCTACTACATACAAAGAAGAGAGGATCATCACACAGATAGTGAAAAGAAACATAAAGCCCACTGACCGGAAAGAAAGATTAACCTCCAAATATACTACAAGACTAAGAAGACCAGCCTCTTCCTGCTCAGAGACAGTTTCTTCATGGAAAGAGAGACAACCCAGAAGTCCCATGTCGTATATACATAAATTTACTTGTAAGCAAGGAAACTGAGAAGCCCTCCCTTCATCCTACATCGGCATGAGGACAACGAAGCTGTCTCGACGCCTCACCTGCCACCTAACATCCGGAGTCCCAAAGAAACACTAACAACAGCAACACGGCATAAAGATCACAAGACAATGCCTAGAAGAGAATACCGAAATTGTGGACATGTGCACATATGCAAGGCGCTTTGCAATGCAAGAAGCCTTGTACGTACATCAAAGAATTCAGCTCTGAACTCAACGTACGAGTACAAGGAGACGACCTTCAGGCCCTGCCAAGCATGAAAAAGAAACAACCAATCATAGCTGCAACATTAGCCCGCAGCCAGTAAATTGGCAACGCTTGCGAGCTATGCCGACCTCACAGGCCACTGATTAATTAATACTGGGCCATACAACGACTCCAGCCATTCCCACCTCTGCTACAACACGCTACTGAAGAAGAGTTAAGAAACCCGAAATCGCGATCTAGCGAAAATGACTAGTTTCGGCGAAGTCATAAACCAAATTCACTATGTAACACGATTTCTGTCTTTGACAAATAAGTGTTATTTTCAAACTCTTTTCATTGCAAAACAATAGAAAATGTCCATTATTCCTGTCAAACTTTGCTTTTGTGGCTTTTAGAATGATTTTTTTGCCCTAAATTAACCCTAAATTAGCTAAATTTCACCATTTTCACCATTTTTGGACAGAAAACAAAAAAACAAAAAAATTCAAATGACACAAAAAATATTTTAAAACTTTTGAAACTAGTTCTTAGGATTAAAAATGAACAGTTTTTTCTTGATTTGCGTGAATACAACAAATCACTTTCACATATGAGCTCCCAAATGTAGTCTCCCATCATGTTTTCACTGAAGGATCCCTGATATCTTTGTTTTAAGTCCATTATATCTTGGCGGAAGCGTTCCCCTTGTTCCCCTGAATATGCTCCCATTTTCTCCTTGAAGTTGTCGAGGTGACCATCTAGGATATGGACCTTCAAGGACGTTTTCTTTGGTTGGTCACTTGCACACTGTCATCAAGTAAATTCCGTTCCTTCAGCCTTGAAATCAAAAGCTCATCATTTGACTTTGTCAAACCAAGATCTCTGATGAGGTTACTGAGGTCTCTTTGGTTTGAGTAGTAAGGATTCCTCCTTGTTACAACTGTATCTGTGATGTCACAGTCTTTCTCTTTGTTTAGCTCATCTTCTGACTTTCTGCTTTCTTCTGATAGTTGACTTCTTTCTGGAGGAGCTGGCACAGGAAGATCAGCACTGTGTGGTACTGGTGCAATGAAAGATAGAATGTCTGGATAGAGAACAGCAGGTGCATTTTTCCAAGATCGGCGTTTGGAAGGATCCACCATGCAGAAAAAGCAGTCAGTTGGGTGATCAGTAGGTTCATGCCATATTTTCGGAATAACAAATTTCATGGCTCTGTTTTCCCCTCTATAACATCCTGTAACAGAACAACAATATGAGTTTCTGTTAAACTTATTTTATTTTTATTCTTAATTCTTCTTTGGTTTTGTCTTGATGAATTGACCACATATGTACCAGAATCCATCTGGAGAATGACTGCAGCCTCTTGATGCCATTTCATCTCTTATGATGTGTCTTCTCAGGCAGCCAAAGCAGAACTGATTGGTGGTCTGCAAGCCCCTACTTTCATATTGTCAAGCAGTACTCTAGAATATTCTTAGTCTTTCTTGAATGTGTTCCAGAATGTTTAATCTTTCTAGAATATTCTTGAGCCTACTTTATAATGTTCTGAATCATTCTAGAAAATTCTTGTAGATTCTAGAACATTCTTGATACTTCTACATATTACAAATGTATTCTAGGAACTCCTAGAATATTCTGGAAATGTTTATATTAAATAGAATGTTCTAAAATCTTCTAGAAACTTCCAGAACATTCTGGAAGATTTAGGAAGATTTCTGAAATGTAAACAGACTCTTCTAAATATATAAAAAAAAAAAA
>NC_087156.1:6740000-6760000 GCF_035594125.1 Scylla paramamosain
TCACCACGAAAAAAAAAAAAAAAAAAAAAAAAATCGACCAAAGTCCAGAGCGAAAAACAGCGCAATCACCAACAAAATTGCATGTAGTCTTCATTGGTTGCCTGTAATTCCTCTATTCGGAAATCTGCAGTTTAGCCGCATGGAAATGTTTAAGCACGTTTCAAATGCAAACACCCATTCGGACTTGTAGGCTTTCGGCATATCGCTTCACTGGGCCGATTGCTCCGAGAAAATCCTATCGGCACAAACACAATAGCACGATTCGCTCCAACTCGTATAAAGTTCGTGCGGTACAGCATTATGTAACCTCGTTAGTTATATAGAATTAGTGGTGCGCGAGAGTTAACTAGGAGAGAGAGAGAGAGAGAGAGAGAGAGAGAGAGAGAGAGAGAGAGAGAGAGAGAGAGAGAGAGAGAGAGAGAGAGAGAGAGAGAGAGAGAGAGAGAGAGTGGGCTATGGGAGGCAGACGCACGGATATATATATATATATATATATATATATATATATATATATATATATATATATATATATATATATATATATATATATATATATATATATATATATATATATATATATATATTTATTTATTTTTTCTTTTTTCCATGCGCGCGCGCGCGCACACGCACGCGCACACACACACACACACACACACACACACACACACACACACACACACACACACACACACACACACACACACACACACACACACACACACACAGCTGGCATTCCAGAGAGGTCGTACGTATCTGCGACGCTCTTGACAGACATTAAAAAATAAGAACATAAAAGGATGGGGGAAGCTGCAAGAAGGCTACAGGCCTGCACGTGGCAGTCCCTGTATGAAACATACCTATTTCCACTTTTAGTCTTATCCACAGATTCGTTTGATCTTTTTAAAGCTCCCTAATGATTCGATACGAACAACCTGATTAATGAGTCAATTCCATTCATCAGCCCATCTATTTGAAAACCGAGACTCACTTGTGGACTACAAGCCACCATCCCACTATCACTTAACGTCAAAGGTGCATTAAGACTAAATTAGTACAAGCAACCACAGCGACTCAACACAACACACTGCGCCCTAAAAGACAGTAAAATGATCAAACAATAAATCACCTCATGATGCCTAGTGCCTCAACAGCCCCCATCTCCCGAGGTCAGTGCTATGACCTTTTCCCGACATAGCTGTGACCTTCCCAAACGTATCCCTTTGTATCTCACAACACAAGAGGATAGTCAAAACCGGCATTTTAAAGACAACTCTTCCTTTTATCTATTCATGCACTTATTCATGCACTTAAAATACGTACACCTTTCACTCAAAAATTCAAAATTAAAAACGGCAACTCAACGCCAGCCTCGGAGTGCACTTTTGGGGAAGGGACCTTAAATGTTCTTAGGTTATATTGCTCTTTTAGTACTGACCATAAGTGTCTTGAAACATCCCTCAGTTTTTGTACGTTAATTAACTTCTGCAACATTCGCGGCCTGAGATCTAATTTTCGGTCTGTGGAATATCATCTCTCCTCTATTAAACCTCATCTTTTCCTCACCGAAACATGTGTCTGAGGCAACTGACAGTAGCTCCTCTCTGTTCCCTCTTACTTTCTCTATCCTCACTTTCAGTCCAAAGCTGGATATTCCGGCTACGTGAACAACGACTTAAACTGCTCTCGTGCCCACGCTTTTGAGTTTCCCAAATATTCTACCATCTGGCTTCGACTTTAGAGTCATTCTCAAACTAACTTCATACGTGCTGCATGTTTCTCGTCTAACTTCTCTAACTAAAATAAAATCTCTGAATAGCTAACTTGCAAAGAGGAGCGTATCCTGACTCACTTTCCCTCCGCGGAGCTTTGTCTTTCATGTCCCATCACTGACCAACCTGGTGAACCAGCCTCTAATTTCATTATTTTCCACAATCTAAAATAATTATTGTAGTACCCTACCCGCATCCCTGACCGTCTTGGAGATAACCTACATTCTTGACCTTTTCTTAGCCTATAAATCTTTTGCTTACTCTGTTACTCTATGTCGGGTTTCTCCAACCACAACCTAATCCCAGAGCAAAGGTGGTCATATGTAGATACTTTAACATTAGCATGACATGCCTCTAAGAACCCCTGCACCTCACACAAATCCTCACATTTTCCAGCCACGGTTAGAGGACCCTCGACCTGTCCTCATTGACTTAAATGACAACTTCCTCCCTCGAACAACACTGCCCGTCCTCGGATACAGCAACCACCTCTTCATCCTGTGGACAGTTGCCGCTTGCACTCCCTGCCCTCTACTGTCAAAACAACACACTGCAGATCCGTCAAGGACTGCTCTCTGTAGCTTCAGTCGGTGTATCACACAGCATCCATGAATAGAGGAGACGAAAGTCGAAGACTTGGTAGCCAAATGGGGCAGTTGCCACGCCATCTCTCGAAAATGTCCGCAAACACTCACTACACGCCCTTTGTATCAAATGACTCGGAATAAATAAAGAAGCAGTGCTTTTAAACACAGCGACTCTCAAAGTTACAAATAAAAAAAAAAAAAAATACCAGAGAAATAAAATGAACCAGGAAATCCTATTATTCAATTAGAATACAACACATTAAAGCATTTACCCTTTAGTTTGATTTAAATGCATCAACAATGGGTTCCAAAAACACCCACCGTCTCTTTTCAATGTATCAATTATCTCACAGACCACCAGGCCATCCAGACCATAAAGAACAGCTTTGCCATTATTCGTGAAAGTCTGCCCCTCCTCGCCCACAATAACCTGTCACCTTACCTATCAGTTCCTAATATACATTTTTTAGTGGAAATTAAACTTTGCAAAATGCTAAAAAAAAAAAAAAAAGAAGAAAAGAAAGAAAGAAGAGAATCTCAGACCAGAACGCTCAACCACTCCTGAAGTCCTCCTAGTCATAACTGCACAAACTACCCATGACTCGCTTCTTCCCCTCTCCTCTGTTATAAATGCTTCCCTCAAACAAGGGAAATTCCCCTCTGCTTGGAAAACTTATGTCTCCCTTATCCCAAAGGTGAGTAACCCAACCACTCTGATTCTGCTCCCCACTATAGCCACCACCACTATCATTAGCCTCATTTATGAGGATTTTATATTTAAGTGGGGTTATGATCACAATGGTCTTTTCTGGGTTTACATATATAACTCACTGCCTAAGCAGTTCACTGCAGTATTTACGAACTATTAGACAAAGGAAGGTAGGAGTGACTTTCACCTTCATTGATTTCATAAAAACCTTTGATCTAATTAATCACACAATGATGCTGCTGAAAGTTATGGAACCAAACATGCAAACCCCTTTTTTCATAGGTGTCAGACTACCTTAGCAATTGGCATAAAATTGTAAGCCATCGTTCAGACTCATCATTCCCACTTGCTATAAGATGAAGCGTTCTCCACAGCACCGAAGTGGATCCTCTGCTTTCTTATCTTAGTTAATGATACTCTCAAGGACACAGATCACAACAGAAAATATGTGGATGACAGCACCATCGTATCCAGTGTAAACATTGCCCAATCTACAATAAAAAGTCCTTGATAATTTGCTTCACTACACTGGAGAAAGTTATTTCAAGACCAGTCCTACAAGAACGGTGTCAATGTGCATCAATTCTGGGAGCAGTCTTCCTAGCGTTCACCCTTGGCCCCAGCATCCTTTAGGTGCTCCACACTGTACAACTCCTAGTAGAGGAGCTCGCCATGGATCCTGTGACCACTCTCTCCGGATCGAGATTTTAAGATTTTATTTTAGAACATATAATGATATTAAACAAAATGAGCAACGATGTCCCTCGCAAAAGTTTGGGCTAACTCCACTGTTGATGGCTGTAGCAGCCATCAACGTGATTTTGGTGTTTAAATGAGGGTTTAGAGGTCAAAGAATTCAAATAAGACACTGACTAAAGGATGTGTAGAATATGTCAAAATTTTGTGGTGTTTTTTTCTAATTTACAGTGGAAAAAACAACGAAAAAAATATACACACTATACAAGGGGGTTCTAAGATCAAGGCAGGATGGTTGAAAATTCTAAAAAAACGAGATGTTGATGAATGATTCAAGGAATGGCGACTCAGTCAACCAAGAGCGATCTTTTTTACATACCATGGCTCACAGGAACTCGCCCAAACATCACAGTGAAAAGACCAACACACACCTGAAACTTGATGAACAGGTTGTGCATGTGCAGGACATTGACAGTTGCATCACTGAATTTGGATGCGATCCTTTCGACACAAGTAATCCCTGTCTCCGAACATTACAGTCTGGTGTACTGGCATCCACTGCTCTCATAAATGATTTAGAATCTGCTCATCAAAATGGTGAAGACCTGTTCAGAAGATTCTGCTATGACCACATGTTGAGTAACAATGTATCATTATATTCAACTGTACGTAAAAATGCTAAACGTAATTTCAGTAACCTACCACATACAACAGGTGATCATCGTGGAAGTATATTCAAATCAAAGGCAACGAAGGACTGGACAACGGCTTCTGTCATAGCTCATGCAGAGGGTAATCATGGCAACTTCAAACTTAATGATGTAAGGGAAAATCGTGTTACAGATGAATGTCTGCCTTTATTCAACATGAACGACACTATGAGAAAAACACAAAAGTCCAAACTGGTGGATAAACTGCACATAGAAAACATTGAGCCCGAGGAATACATTGTAATAGTGGATATGAGCTGTATGTGGCGCCTGTCAATCCCATTATTTGAGGAGCTTGAACGATCAGATGGAAGTATCTTCACGAGGAGATATTATGCCTCCAGAATATGTTCCATAATTATGACCCAACACAGATCCGCCTCAGCCACTGTACTTGTCAATTACAGATATGATTTGCCATACACCATCTAAAATAATAAAAGTAAACTGCTTTCATATAATGTTGAAAGAGTTAAGAATGTCCTTATGCAAGCTTCAAATAAATTTTCCTCAGCAAGAGAATTTCAAGATATTTGATCAAACCCAGCCAATGAGCAACGATTGCAAGCATTTCTTCAAGATGAGACCAGCCTGCTCCGTAGAGCATACTCCAGTGTCAAGTCTGTTCATTCAGTTGGCCCAAATTGCTGGAACTTATGAATGAGAGACAGAATTGCTAATTTTTAATTTTACCATATCGAAGCACATACCATTATTTTCTTGATATATTTTCAAATCAGGCTATCAGTTATTACAACAGATATTGTCATTGATGCTGAAGATACAGATGTTTTAGTGTTATCTGTATTAGTTGCCAATTCATTAGATGGTGTTTTGGCTATCAAACGGAAACATAATATCATTAATTGCAGAGCTCTAATTCTAAGGAGGTTGCAGAGATCATACGCCCGTTGCGTATACACAGTGGGTCAGACACTACAACTGCTTTCGATGGTAATAGTGGGGCAACAGTTTTTGACAAGGGAATCACGAATGATGCACGTGCCCTGTTGAGTGATGTGGGAAAATCATTACCACTCACTCAGTCTGTTCTTGATGACATGGCGATGTTCACCATAAAACAAGTCTAAGTTTATCAAATCTCCGAATGGAGCTAGGGTGCGGAAATGGCATCAGATGAAACGAAAATCAGCATTGAGATTACCACCCGATAGAGATTCACATGATCTCAAAATCGTAGGACGAAATTATCAAACCTACCTACTTCTTAATTACTATAAAGCGGATCCTGTTCCATCTTCTGAGTTTTCTCCTCTCTATCAAAGATGGACTCTAGAGAAAGATTTATGTATACCACACAACTAGCTGAAAGGTGTCCTTGACAGGAACCCAACAAGACACCCTGATTTGTCTGAGTCATCAGATGATGATGGCAGTGACATGAATTTATCGGAAATTTAAGGAAAAAAATATCAGACACACCATAGAATTAGAAAACGTATAATATTTGATTTTTTTTACTCTACAAAATTTCTAATAGGAAAAAAGATTATATAAGTAATCTTGTATTCACATTGATTTTTTCTGCTGCTTTATAACTTGGAGCTACAGGATACTTAAAAAGCAGATCACTGTATTATTTTTCAAATATACTTGAAAAAAATTAAAGAACGTATATTTTTTTTCACTATAAATAAGAAAAATACCTCAAACCCTTGACAAATATTCTACACATCCTTTAGTCAGTGTTAAATTCCTTGACCTCAAAAATCCTCATTTAGACACCAAAGTCACGCTGATAGCTGCTACATGAGGGAAGATAAGACGATTTCAATGCTTACGGCGGCCATTTTGTATTTTTTGTCCTCTAGTGAAGTTAGCCCAAAGTTTTGTGAAGGACATTTTGCTTAATATCATTATATGTTCTAAAATTAATCTTAAAATCCTGATCTGGAAAGAGTGGTCACAGGATCAATGGTGAGCTCCTCTACTATCATGGGAGTCACCTTTGACAACCAACCATGTGAGTGTGGCCAGGCAACACACGACCTGCAAGGGGCCACTGGTCTGTTGAGACGCCTGAAATCCAAAGCCGTTCCATCTGTTGAACTCAAATGTATCTACGTAGTCTTTAACTTATTAAAACTAACCTATGCTTCCTCTGCCTGGTTCTCATCATCAGCCAACACACACTGAATCTTCTGAAAGAGTCCAGAACGGCTATCAAAATAGTTCTCTGCCAGGTCCACACAACCTGTAATTAAACGTTTCTGATTCTAGCCTTCCCCACTCTCACTCTCCCCCTTAAGGATGTCTACTACAAGATTCTACAAGCAAACAGGGACTGCCACGTGTAAGCCTAATGGCTTCTTGTAGCTTTTCTTATTGTCTTATGTTCTTATGTAAAAAATTGGTGTCAACTTTTTAAATCATCTGACAGAAAAGGATCTTCTCCCCCCCCACCAACTCGCAGTTCACCAGACACGAACATCCTTACACAACTTGGAGACAAGACAGACAGAGACAAATGCAGTCCCATTCCACCATAGCAAAGATAATTTACAACCACGCCTGATCACTATCCCAGGTTATCTTTCCATCACCGTAAGCCTGACACCCGTCACTCAAGCACACCCCACAAAACTGTTCATTCTACTAACAAACCACTCACACCCACATAATACTCTGGTACACAACTCTTGCGGTGTACATAACCTAGAATTATAGGTAAACACACACACACACACACACACACACACACACACACAAAACGGAGACAGGCCACAGAGAAATAGAGACAGAAGATGAGGAGAGTGAGTGAGAGAGAGGACAAAGAAAGGGAGTATAAACAAAGCCAAGCTCCGCCAATTTTTACGGGATTTCTGGACACCAAGGAATCTTTCATATCTCATCTTTGACACACAAGTGAGTGAATGTGCCATGAACGTTGTGACATCAGTGGCTAGGGATAGACTGTTTGGACTTAGGATTGAGAAGCTATTTGATCGAGTTGATCATTTCCAAACACCCCCCTCCGAATCGCCGGCCATTTCTGCGCATGCGCACTAGGTCCCCCTGAGGCCACGGTCTCCATAGCAACTGTGCGGCCTACCTTCTGGAGAAAAAAGGCTCCTACTCCCCACCCGCTCACTCATCCACCCACCCACCCACCCATCTCTCTCTCTCTCTCTCTCTCTCTCTCTCTCTCTCTCTCTCTCTCTCTCTCTCTCTCTCTCTCTCTCTCTCTCTCTCGTATGAGGGTTTAAACCTTTTGGCACTAAAATCCCCAAACTGGCCTGACTATACCTAACCCTCTTTTCCCTCACAAGCACATGGAAACCTCCATCCCCACACACAGTAAAATTGCATGGGCGGGGCACCCGGGCCATCCCGGAGCCACTGTTGTGTCTGCAGCTACTCCACGCGGGAAAAACCTGTAACGCTTTGCACTGGGAGGACTGTCCCAATACTGTGTGTCGTGAGTGCTTTTTAGACGCCGTGTTCTGCTGCCTCAACACAGCAGAATTAAAGCGAGCACGAGATTTCTCTCGGCCTGTGACTTACGTGGCTATCACATCCACTGACCCAGACGTCCAGGAGCCCAGCAGTGAGGACCCCGAGGAGCCTAGAGGAGAGGACCAACCTGACCCGCAGCCTGACGTGCAGGAAGAAGGGACGGAAGAGATTGAGGAAGAAAAAAATCGGCACTTCATCCATTCCTCCAGCAAAGAGGAGCAAGCCAGGCAACTTGTGCAGCTCCGGAGAGAAGCTCAAGCTGTAAAACTAAGCTATAAAAGATACGGGAAGCACACAAAAAGCTTCTGCATAAAAAAAAGAAATAGCACTAGTAGAAACCTTGAGCCTGCTAGAAACGCTTGAGTCGGCAGACGAACGAAAGGAAAACCCACAGACAAGTAACTGGGCGACGAGCGCACTTCCCAGTAAAATAGACAAAGACTGGGAAAACGTGTGCTCTCACTCCCCCTCTTGGCGAAACTGGTGGTGGTCATCAGGGAAGCCACTCAGACTTAACTAACTAGTTGCGTGCATTCCTTCTTCAACCCCTGAAGAAGGCACAAGCAGCAGTGACGGTAACAGCGTGGACAACGACAGAGCCACCACCACTACCACCACCATCCCTACCTCTAACGACAGTTAGCCCACAGCTCCAACCAGCAATCAAGAAAGAAACAACAGTAGCAGCAGCAACAACCGTCGCCCTCCACTCTTCGCTAGAGGCAGAAACAGAGGTGACGCAGATGGTGCTAGGACTGTCCAGAAGGAAACACCAAATTGGCAGCAAGGGAGTTGAGGAGCAAATAGGACAGGACAGCAGGAGAGGGAGCAAAACCCTCCTAACACTACTATCCGCTCCTCGCGTCCTCCTCCCTCCACCTCCACTCGTCACCCTCCAAGGCAAGGCAGCTCCAGAGAAGTCTAGCCCACCCAACGGCAGCGCACCGCTCCTCGAATCCATAGGAAAAAACGCTTTGTGTGAGTACTGCTCCCGATGCTGCCACACAATTGAGGAATGCCACTTGAGAGCGGCAGAGCTGAGACAGGAGCAACTTCTCAGAAGTGTAATCCCTGAGACTAGGCAGACTGCCCCCGCATATCTACCTCCCCCGCTGGGACTAAGCCATACCGTGCCCCAGCCTACTCTCTGGGGCCAACCACAAGGGTGACAGTGGTCGCCCAATCTCGCCCAATAGAGCGGCCTCAGTAACCAACAACTTAGCTAGAATGACTGAGTCGCCGAGGACTCGTCACCAGTTGACAGTCCTACCTGCCAACGTGCGCGGCCTCCGCACTAACATAAGTGACCTGATCTACATCTTTATCCTGAGGCATCGCATAGACATCGCAGTGGCAACGGAAACCTGGTTAAACAGTGAAGTGGAGCCAACCTTCGGCAAGATTGCCGGCTACACCGACTGGATCAGGAGGGACCGCCAAGGGAGACAAGGAGGAGTGGCAGTTTGCTTAAAGGAAGGAGTACAGACCAAGACACTTGACATAGTGACACCACCCACAACAGAGGCATTGTTTCTGAGAGTTGTGCTGGCATATAGCACTGCAATCCTTCTATGTGCCACGTACCGCCCCTCAAGGCAAGACCGCCCCCCTTCTCAATTTCCTGACGGAGCACCTGGACGACCTGCTGACACAACACAACTGCAGACATGTCCTGATCGTAGGCGACTTAAACCATCGAGTGGAAGGAGCCGCCTACGAAAACCTCCTCACGGTGCAGGAACTGACAGACCATGTCACCTTCCCCACCCATGAGAGAGGAGAAACTCATGACCCTGTCATCACCGACTTGGGCGAGGGTACAGTCTCGTGCTGTCAGCTCGATCAGGTGGGCAGCTCCGACCACCACGCCTTCCTGACCCGAGCAGACGTGGGCGTGGCGCGGGACGAAGCCACCTCTCATACCATCTGGCTATGGGAAAGAGCTGATTGGACCTCCCTTGAACGAGATCTGTGACTCTCATACTGGAACAGTATGAGAGAGAGAGAGAGAGAGAGAGAGAGAGAGAGAGAGAGAGAGAGGAGAGAGAGAGAGAGAGAGAGAGAGAGAGAGAGAGAGAGAGAGAGAGAGAGAGAGAGAGAGAGAGAGAGAGAGAGTGTGTGTGTGTGTGTGTGTCTCGTAACAAACATTCCACACAGAGTTGCATAAACATACGTACTTGTTACCAGCATCGCCTTTAATTATAGCACAACCATCACTCTTTGAAACCCATCTCGACTATGAAAAAAAAAAAAAAAAGAAAAGCTACAACAACCCACTGCACCTCGATACTAAGAAAAAAAACTATCATCATTAGTACGTGACATTAGCAACATAATCACGAACCTTGTTACGCCATTACACTACAATTTTTTCCTTTACCTTACACGAACCTAAACACTCTGCTCGCAAAGTCAATGCTGCAGATTAATTCCACCGATGGTCTGATAAAGGGAAGCGTTCTCCCAGTTGAAGCCTTCGCACCGCCGCGCTACAGAGGAGGCTGTGATACATGTCGCTGTGTCAGGCAGGCAACATGCTTCACATATTGCCTTGAGTCGAAAAGATCTCAGGCTGACGGAGCCTCATAAACCCAGCATCATGGGAGGAGGAGGAGGAGCAGGAGGAGGAGGAGGAGGAGGAGGAGGAGGAGGAGGAAGGGAGGGAGAGAGAGGAGGAACGGAGGGAGAGGAGGAGGAGGAGGAGGAGGAGGAGGAGGAGGAGGAGGAGGAGGAGTAGGAGGAGAAACGCAAAGAAGCACAAAGAAAGAAGAAAGAATAAACAGCAAACGTGTTATTCCTTGCTAAGTTGTTTAAGTTAAACCATCTAACCTAAAATGAAAGAGCTGATGTAGCGGAGGAGGAGGAGGAGGAGGAGGAGGAGGAGGAGGAAGAGGCGGAGGAGGAGGAGGAACATAATGGAACACAAAGAAAAAAAATAAAAGGTAGCAGACGATTTGGTCAGTATGGGGCTGTTGATGGTGACTACACACACACAAAAAAAAAAAAAAAAAAAAAAAAAAAAAAAAATATATATATATATATATATATATATATATATATATATATATATATATATATATATATATATATATATATATATATATATATATATATATATATATAAAATGGCAAAGGTTAGGACCTTTTCCCACCCACCGCTCCCAGTAGGCAGGGATGACAGGAAAAGAAGTACCATGCAAAGTGGAGAAATTACAAGAGAATTTTATGCGAAAGATAGGAGAACTATTACTATTGTTACTCGTACTTCATTTCAGTGCTCGACAACCAGTACCATCTCAGTAAAGCGACATTCATAGATAAATCGAATCAATTTCATTTGCAATTTGATATGACAGTGGACAGTACTTCAGTTGTTGACTGAGTCCAAAAACCTATCCAACTTGTTTATAATAAGCTGTAACTGTTGTATATCTTAAGAAAGAAAAAGTTCCAAAGGTTATCTACCCAATTTAGCTTTGTTTGACGTGAACCTTTAATAAATCATCTTGAGGTTGTTTTGTCTTGTTATATGTTATCGATCAACTGCAATCATCTGCACTGTTATTGAATCCTTAGGGTATTTTGAACATTTTTTATGAGATCGCAACCATGGTGACTGATATTGCGGACCCATGACCATGGAGGACGAAGGGAAAGATGAAAGGATCTTGGGAAGCTGCCTGGCGGTGTGGCAGGGCAAATGAAAACAGGCGCTGTACTTCTAAACATATCTTGATGGAGCACGCATCTGCTGGCGCTGGGTGAGTGCGCTATATATATATATATATATATATATATATATATATATATATATATATATATATATATATATATATATATATATATATATATATATATATATAAACAGGATGTTCTCGGGCGGCTCGTCTGTTCCGTTTCCTTACTGAAAGTAGAAAGTTGCCTGTCATTCCCTGATTACCGAACGTGGTGATTACTACTTCAAATGTGAAGTACTTTGCATTTGTCATTGGGTAGTCCACTGTGTCACTCTATTTAAAGTTGACTGTAAGGATCCTTTGTTCTGTTTTGTAAGAATTAAAGAGAAGGAAAAGGAGGAGGAAGAGGAGGAGGAGGACTACGACGAGGATAATTATGAGGACGAAGACGATAATAGGGACGAGGACGAGATGGAAGAAAAAGAGGTGGATGATTTCAGTATTAGACAGAGTTCCAGATTTCAATAATGTTGCATAACTTTTACATCTTCTCTTGATTATATTCTACGACATGGCGCATCGGTGATCGTCAAGAAATATATGTAGATTATTCTAAACTTCTCAATGACTTCATTTTCCAACGCCGAGAACATCCACAGGAGTGTAGTAGAGTTCGTTCCTTATATTTAACTGACTTGCCAGTATAGTGTAATATTATGTGCCGCATTAAACTCGTGTAAAATGTAATTCGGGGTCGTTTAAAATTCTACTTTTATAATAAACGTCAGGCAAGCTGCTACGTTACGCCGAAACTGAGTGGAATATGCATGAAAAAAACAGTGAAAAAACGTGGTGTCATGTTACTTTACACCAAAACTTAACACTTAGCGAGAGGAAAAAATCCGGACAGTATAATTGTAAATTGTTATCTCTCACGATTTTTAATATTCCATTGCTTCAGGAGTGAAATATATGTAGAAAAGTTTAGTTTTTCTCAGCCTTTAACTTGGATTTATGGTTCATTCCCACAGTGGAAGAGAGAGAGAGAGAGAGAGAGAGAGAGAGAGAGAGAGAGAGAGAGAGAGAGAGAGAGAGAGAGAGAGAGATATTATATATATATATATATATATATATATATATATATATATATATATATATATATATATATATATATATATATATATATATATATATATATATATATATATATATATATATATATATATAAGGTGTGAAAAACGCTGATGAAAAGAAAGAAAAGAAAAACGTTATCTTCAATATAGAGCATAAAAAAAAAAAAGAGACTGGAGACTAACTCTACAAACACGACAATCAACAACTGACGAGTAGGAGGAGGAGGCCCTTGTTGACTGAATGAGGGCCTGGAGGAGGAGGAGGAGGAGGAGGAGGAGGAGGAGGAGGAGGAGGAGGAGGAGGAGGAGCAGCGAGAAATCTTCGACTAGGACGCCAGCCGGAGAAGACGTAGGATAAATATTTGACTCCTTGTGGACGTCCCTCGGCAAAGGTTAGGTGACTCCCGCGTCGAGAGTACGGCACCAAAGTTGAGACCTCACTTGTTATTAATCAGCGTGACGTTCCTCTTCTCTCAAGACTCTTACGTATAATTCATACCCTCAGAGTACTTTGCTACATGGATGGTTTTTATTATTATTTTTTACTTTACTTTATATTATATTAATTTACTTACGTTACATTATTTACTATTTATATTCATTACTTACATTTCTTACTTATATGGATAGCTTTCATTATTACTTCTATCTCACTCCTTGCTCCTGTGTTAATATTTTCGTAGCACAGTGACATAATTGTGAATTCCAGAATCTGAGTGCCTCTTCGTTCAGTCCCCTTTGTTTGTTTATTTACCTTTTGAATGTTTGTTTGTTTATTTACTTTTTGAATGTAACTCGAGGTGCTTATGATTCAAATAATGTGTGACTCAAATGAAACAAATACATATGTACGTACACGTGTAAGCTAAAAAGAAGCCTTTCCTGTCTTTACTTTTTACAATTTCTAAATTTTTTTTTTTTCAAATCTGTTCACGATTTCACTCACACAATCGTAAAGATATAGCGGTAGTTACAATGTACGTTTTATTTATGATTACAAAGAAAAGACAGTACAATTTATCCGAAAGACAGCAAAACCTGATGAAAAATCGCTATACGGACAGATTTCGAGACTTTCCGCCTCCATGACATCCCTGATCCTAGTGAAGTATTCTGGTGATCGTGCTCCAGTTGGGTTTAAGTGGCTTGTTTCAAGACAACGCCAGGTAGTAGCTCCGAGGCAGAGACATTAATGGGTACAACTCGAGTATCAATATTAATGCTACGAATGTTTAAATGTTTAATGTTATGATTTTCCCGCGGCTATTATGTGTCCCAGGGAGCAGTTAAGTTCAGGTAACATTTAAGACAGTAGCCTGTAGTGCGTTCCTCTCCCGCCTTTCCTCCCCTAGGCAGACTACTGGAGGAGAAGCTATTAAGGTACACACTTTTTTTTTCTATTAGAATTCTAAAATATGCTCTCATTGTATATGCTTCGCACAACACACACACACACACACACACACACACACACACACACAAAAGAAATAGCAACAAAGATGTGCTTAGTATTGAGTATCTGTAATCAGCTTATTCTCTTCCTCCTTTACTTTCTCAAGTTAGGATTTCATACTTTCATTCAACGCTAAATCTTGTTCCAAACACTCCATTCCAGCAGTGACACTGGACTTTATTATAAATGAACGCATCCCCTCTCACCCCAAAAAGTGTGGATTATGGGACCACATCGTAAATTGAGTCTGATGTGCAATTAACCACTCCAGTGAATTCATCTTCACTAACAAACTACCCAAGTCGTTTGAGGTATTGGAATATTATTTATCTTTATACGTCTTACGTGCTCAGGTTATTAGAGTTTCGTTAAGACGCCTACTAAGACATGGCAAAAATGTCTTCCATTAAATGCATTTAACCTTGCGTTATGTTGTAGAAAATTTAAAGTGAAGCATCGGGAGCTTTATAAAATTTTCGTGAGCTCAGGAAACCAAACTGAAAAGTAAACGCCTTTTGTAATTATCAGGAATAATGCAAAGATGTTTGTTTCTAAACCAACACATGACTACTTTGTGAAAATTGTGAATGGAGGTTTTCAGCTTACAACATCTACTTCTGTGAAGGGATGTAGCACATTTTTCACTTGGCGATTAAACTAAATCAACAGGGACTTTACGAAGGGCGAGCCGTGAGAAAGTAAACTGTTTTTCTTCTCATAAGATATGAAAAAAAGGAGCTTTTTCTTATGCCTTATTTTTATGCCGTAACAATTTTCTGTCAACAATAGAGTGGGAAACTGATATCACTGAGCTACAAGAGAAACGTGCAGCAAGATAGACAGCAGAAAAAAAAAAACGCTAACATGTACAAAATACCGCGTCATCTACGTCACTACACTGCGGAACAACGAAAGCATGGATAGGGTTGATCGAGATTAAGATCAAGAGATCTGTTGTCCTTGGGTCATGGTGCAGGACAATAGATGTGTGACGCACAGCTGTGGACTCCATTTCCATACCGAACCTTATTCCTATGGCGCGTTATTCATCCTTGTGCCCTGTGCCACACGAGTCACCACCATCACCACCACCACCACCACCACCACCACCACCACGACCACCACAACTACCACCACCACCACCACCACGACCACCACCACAACTACCACCACCACCACCACCACCACAACTACCACCAGCAAAACCACCACCACCACCACCACCAGCACTACCACCACCACCACCACCAACAACAACAACAACAACAACAACAACAACAACACCGCCATCACCTCTTCACCATCATCATCATCATCATCATGTCTAAGCAGCAGCATCACTCATCACGAATTTTAACCTTACCATTATAATTAATGCCAGTTCATAATTAGCGTGCTCCAATAACGATTTTTTTTTCTTTTTACAGAGCCGTCATGCGAATGATAAATAAGGAAACAAAAATTTATACAGGAACATACAGTGAAAGGGAAATATGTACGATAAACACAGCATCCCTAAATTTGATTAATGAAAAAAAAGTAACCAACAAACCACCACCTCTAAAAAAAAAAGGGAGGGGGAAAGGTTTGATGATAGCAACTTTCTGTTCATTGTATTAATGTTCAGGGACTAGCTATGCAGAGCACAAAACTGTGCCACACGAGTCACCACCGTCACCACCACTTCCACCACTAACACCACCACCACCATCACCACCGCCACCACTATCACCCCCACCACCACCACCAACAACAACAACAACAACACCGCCATCACCAATTCATCATCATCATCATCATCAGTCTAAACAGCAGCATCACTCATCACGGATTTCAATGACTTCAGGACAGAACAGTTGCCTCCCTCCACTATCTCCGTCTATTCAAGGCAATCCGAGCAAAGTGTCTTACTGTCTCATCTGCAATCATGTGGCACATTCTACTCCAGAGAAAGATCTAAAGGAGGTTTCTTAGATCTTGCTTCACACAATCATAATTTCTGCATTGTGCATGAATGGATGAGGCCATTCAGTCTGAGGTCAGTGTCTGCCATAAAATCACAAATCATAAACATAACGGATACATAATCAATTAACATATAGAGTGACAATTTCACCCATGTCAGAATCGAACTCTCAACCTTCTACCTCGCCATACTGAGACTAAAAAAGATGAGCGGTCATCAGAAGAAATGGCATTTCACTAGTATTATCTCCCACTCCACATCATCAGCTTCAAGGGATAGCGAATTAATTAATATCAAGGTACAGAGCTCATACCAGATTAATCAGTGTTAATTGAACATGAGCAGCCATCCTGTTCCTGACTCTATATGAAGGTTCAAGTAGCACCGTGTTAGCCTAGGAGACGCATTTACTCATGTTTAATCTCTATCTTGTGATCCATGAGACAAAATTCCCCAACTCTCAATAATCTATGTAGACACTAACACAGCGCACGATCACTCACCTCCCGCTGGCGTGCTGGGAGGAAGGAACAGCAGGATTCTGAAGGACAGGATTCCAAAGCCAGGCGCCACTATAATGGAACAAGGATAACGGAGACGTGTGTGTGTGTGTGTGTGTGTGTGTGTGTGTGTGTGTGTGATAATTGCCAATCAGCAACGCTTCCTAGAGGCAATGGATCGAAGAGAACGGGAGTCGAACGTCGTGGTGCTGGGACTGCCGGACAAGGGCCAAGAGCTAGAGGGTGCCACTACGGATGCTGAGAAACTGACCAGGATATGGAACAAGATGGGTTTGGCCGGTGTGGAGTGCCAGCACCGCAGGCTTGGGGCTGAGGCTGGAGGAAGGCGTAAACGTCCCCTGGTCACTATCTGGGACAAGGACACCCGATCTCAAATCCTTGCTAACGCTAAGAAACTGAAGGACGCCGGAGAGAGTTACACCAGGATCTATGTCAAGAAGGACGTGCACCCACGAGTGAGGAAAGAATGGAAGCGGCTGCGCGAGGCTGAAGCACAGGAGAAGGAATGACCAAAGAACGTGGGATGTGTCATCAGGCTGGATACTCGACAACGGAAACTATACCGCGACGATGACATCATCGACAGTTTTTCTAAGTGGTCTAAGACGACCACAGTGTACTAGGAAGATAAATATTGTATACTGGAACATTAATCGTGTATGTACCAAACTGGAGAAAGCAAATGTGTATAGTATGTTGCGTGAGTATGATATTATTGCCTTGAGTGAAACTAAAACTTCCTCACCTGTGCGATTACCTGTGTATGTAACTTATCAAGGAAAATCTGTAGGATCAGATGATCGAGGTGGAATTGTCGTGTTGGTGAGGAGCTGTGTGAGTGACTTTGTACATAATGTTGATGTCAGTATAGGTGACCAAAATATTATGGCTGCAACTGAGGATTGTCGAAGAAATTCTGTTTGGCTTCTGTTACATTCCTACATGAGATTCCCAGTACTAATCCCATGACGCATTTGCGGTTGCACATGAAATTATTAGATTCAGGCACATAAGCAATGTCTACGTAATCATGGGTGACATGAATGCTCGTTTCGGGAGGGCGGTGCGAGACATGGCCGAACCATGTGAGTAGCCAGATATCACTTGGTCCTACCCTGATATAGAGGACAACATTTGCCACATGAACGACAATGCTGAGTTTTTATCGACAATATGTGTAGATAACAAACTTGTGGTGTTGAATAATTTGAAAACTTCTAGACAGCACTTTCTCGACGGCATGACGTATCGGAAGCGTGACGCATAGGTGTCGAAACTTGACGTGTGCGTTGTGTCTCCCAGTTTAGTGCGTTATATGAATGAGTTTGTAGTGATTAAAAGATCAGACTTTCCTTCAGATCATGCTCCCATCTGCGTATCTTTAGACAGTCCTGGAACGCACTTGCTTGCCAGAGCGAAGCTGCTTGGGGACCACGCAGCTTTGTATGGCAGTTCTGCACAAAATTACCTTACGAAAAAAATCAATCAAGTTTTCTGAAATTGATATTCATAAATTTACAGGAAACGAGTCAGTACTTCCCATTCCTCCTGTTGATGATAATGATGTAAACTTAGTTGCCTCGCGTATTTCAGAATCCCGTGTGTGCAGAAAATAGTAGGTGTGTACCGTTTCGTGGAGGAGACGAGAGGAATGCACGACTGGGGAGGTGGGAGAGATTATTGGGTGATGCTGATGACGCTGGAGTGTGGAAAGCCATCAGTTGGAAAGATGACCTCGAAGTATACGCGCCAAACAATGAAAATCGCCCCAGCGATGACGAGTTTAAATTTCACTTGGAGCGTGTGCTGAATCCTGACCGTCCCGCCCCCTACGCGCGTCATCACAGACGTGACTATCCCCGTCCTGGATGACCTCATCTCGCTGAGATTCAGTGCCAAATTAAAAAAATGAAGGTTAATAAAGCCTGTGGACCAGATGGGCTCACTCCCGGTATCCTCTCCATGCTACCAGTGAACTGGCTAATAACAATAACGACTTTGTTCAGCACGGTCTGGTGTGTACCCTGTGGCCTGGGCGAAAGCCAAGATGTTTACTGTTTTTAAAAAAGGTAACAGGTTCGACCCAAACAACTACAGAAACATAAGCGTAATAAACAGCATCACAAAATTATATGACATGGTTCTGTGCCACAGACTGGGTCAGTGGTTCTTTCCATTTCGTGAGCAGGTTGGGGCACAGAGCCAGCGTGGCTGCACGGAACATATCGTATCGTTACGCCTCCTCATGGATATGGCACGCCGAAAGAAATTTAAGCTTTTCGCAACTTGTATAGATTTTAGCAAGGCTTATAATCTGGTACCTAGGAATAAATTGTTTGTCATTTTAAAATGCCTATGTTGCGGCATGGTGATGCTGGCAGCGCTGG
Source organism: Scylla paramamosain (assembly GCF_035594125.1). NCBI lineage: Eukaryota > Metazoa > Arthropoda > Malacostraca > Decapoda > Portunidae > Scylla > Scylla paramamosain. Next base: position 6,759,086 of record NC_087156.1, read on the forward strand.
TGGCAATATACAGTATCACTGAATCAGTCATCGGCAGTGCCATCATTACAGCCACATTCGGAGTGAGGCAGGGCTCGCCCACCTCATGCCTACTCTTTATAATTTTTATGAATGAATTTATTAAACTAATCAAACAGAGGTGTTTGCCTGATGGTTTTCTTGGCCGGCTTTATACTTTGGTCTTGATGGATGAAACTGAGCTCTTGTCCACGAGCAGAGAAGGAATGGTGGAGGTGAAGTTGTTGTGGTCATTCTGCAATGAGCACGGTATGGTCATCAACGAGGCCAAGACAAAATTTTTCGTTGTCCGTGCCGCAGGTGGTGACATGGAGCCGTTACACGTGAATGGCCAGACTATCATCCCGTGTTCAATATATATGCATCTTGGATCGCCTTTCACTAGCGACGGTTCCGTGTCATCCGCCTTTAAAGTTCACGCCAGGACAAAACTAAATCAAGTAATAAAATTTCTTACCGTTCAAAAAAAGAACAATGATGTACCGTTCGTGGTAAAACGAAGAGTTTTTGACGCTGCACGATGTCCACTCTCCTGTATGGCTGTGAGTCATGGTTGGGAGATGACTTAAAGCCTATGACTAAATTGTATAACTGGGGCATCAAGCAGCTGCTAGGGGTTAGGAAGTCTACGCCCAACGACATTTGTTACGTTGAGGCAGGATACCCCTCACTTCTCGATTTAGTGAGATCCGCAACACAATCTTTTTAATAGAATTTTATCTGAGAGGAATGGATACCCTGATGACCCACTAATGTATGTTATAGATATAGTTACCCAAGCCAACACCCCCTCAAGTGCAGCAATACAGGGCTTCATTGACGCTAATGTACCTAGCATGCAGGACCTCATGAAGAGAGTGCAGAAGCGAGTCGAGGCTTTTATGGGGTTCGCGATGT
>NC_087156.1:6765000-6782500 GCF_035594125.1 Scylla paramamosain
TTTTGCTACAGTCCGCCTCCTGATTCACGGAATTAGTCTTTAAGTGCCTTTTCACACATGGCGAAGTTATACAAATTTATGCTTAAAAAAAATACATAAGAGGGTCACTGGTCAAGAGAAACAAGAAAGAAGAAAAGAATCTCACTGAAGTGCCAGTTCCAAAAGAGAGGTCAAGAGAATCGTTGAAAACTGAAGGATAAGTGTCTTGAAACCTCCCTCTTGAAAGAGTCCAAGTCATAAGAAGCAGGAAATACGGAGGCAGGCAGGGAGTTCCAGAGGGAGGGTGGGAGGCATGCAGTTAGCAAGATCAGAAGAGCAGTTAGCATGAAAACAGCAGTAGAAGATAGCAAGAGATGAAACATTGCGGCGATGAGAAAGAGATTGAAGACAGTCAATTAGAGGAAAGGAATTGATAAGACGAAATATTTTTTATTCTACTCTGTCTAAAATAGCGGTATGCGAAGCATACTCCATACATGGACGGATAAGGCCCCTGTACAGAGTTAGCAGCTGCGGAGGGTGAGAAAAACTGGCGGAGACGACTCAGAACGACTAACTTCCTAGAAGATGTTTTTAGCTGGAGATGAGATATGAATTTCCAGACAAGATACAGATATGAGGTTGTGATCGGAGAAGCCCAATGGAGAAAACATGGTGACAGCATAAGCAGAAGGATTAGAGGTTAGGAGAAGGTTAAGAATGTTGGTTGTATCTCCAAGGCTGTCAGGAATACGAGTAGCGTGTTGTACCAGTTGCTCTAGGTCGTGGAAGATAACAAAGTTAAAGGCTAGTTCACCAGGATGGTCATTGAAGAGAGAGGAAAGCCAAAGCTGGTGGTGAACATTGAAATCTCCAAGAATGAAGATCTCCACAAAAGGGAAGAGAGTCAGAATGTGCTTCACTTTGGAAGTTAAGTAGTCAAATAATTTCTTATAGTCAGAGGAGTTAGGTGAGAGGTATGCAACACAGATAAATTTAATTACAGAGCGACTCTGTAGTCATAGCCAGATGGTGGAAAACTCGGAAGATTCAAGTGCGTGGGCACGAGAGCAGGTTAAGTTGTTGCGCATATAGGCGCAACATCCAGCTTTGGATTGAAAATGAGGATAGAGAAAGTAGGAGGGAACAGAAAAGGGGCTACTGTGAGTTGCCTCAGACACATGTGATTTAGTGAGGAAAAGATGATGTTTAGTAGAGGAGAGGTGGTGTTCTACAGATTAAAAATTAGATCTAAGACCGCGAAAGTTGCAGAGGTTAATAAAGAAAAGTTGAAGGGGGGGGTGCCAAACTTAGGGTCGACACCAGAAGAGCAGAGCTGGGAACATTTGTGGTCTCCCCAAATGAGACTGGTGTAAGAGATGCCATATCGATTTTTTATTTTGAGTGAAGGATGTGTGTGTAATTATGTGGATGTAGTTTTGTGTGAAGAAAGAGAGTTGTCGTTAGAGGATAGGCTGTGACTGCCTCCTTATGTTGTGAGACACAAAGGGAAATGTTGAGTGAGATCACAGCTGAGTTTAATAATAAGTTCACAGCACCCCCTGGTCCGGTGCTTTAGACCTCTCTGGGAATAATTATCGTTTCGGCAGGTGTCTACCCTCTCCTCCTCTTAAAGGTTATATTATTGTGAGTGACGTACGTAAATGCAAGATTTGGTGAAAAAAAAAAAAAAGTGAAGGAGCTATTGATGTCTTTTATTGTGAAAGATGGAGATGAGTTCTCATATCGTGTTATTGCTGATAACATAAATGTACCAAATGACAACATGTTTTGAAAATTCTATGGTCGCTGTCAACAATCTGAAATTTCTGGGAAATTTTCTTGGAAATAAAACTTTTCGAAAATGCATTGCGTGGATTTCGGACGCTGACGTATGTTTGATATAACACACGATGATCAAATATATTGTTGACTTTTCAGTACGCAGTGCATCGTACCGACCTACCATCAAAGTACGCCCTGTAACACCGGTGTAATCGCCGGCGCCGGTGTTGACCTGGACAATTTACTAGTTAGAACATCCCAACTGGGAGACCATGCAATATTGTAAAGTTATAATCGTAAAAATAACATGTTTAGAAAACCACTGGAATTTTTGGATAAAGACGTGTTTATTGATGTTTTCTAAAGAGACCCAAGCTTTACCAATGAAAACTTAGAAATTTCTGATGTGGAAAACAGTATCACAAATACCCTGTAAGCATTCATGTGGACAAGAGAGTGTTTGTAGGAATCAAAGAACTGATCAAGTAAATATACAGCTAAGTAGATGGAAAAAATTGTTGAGTGACAGAGATGACAATATGGTTTGGAAAGGTAGAAATTGGAAAGGTGAATTTGCAGGTGAGAATAATGATGAATTTGCAGGTGAGAATAATGATACAACGTGCCTAAGTAGTGATGAGTTTAAAGCTCATTTTGAGGCCATCCTAAACCCGGAGGTGAATAATGATGATGCTGTAGAGGTAGCTACAGATATGACACTTCCTTCCTCGGACGAGCAAATCTCTGTAGCGGAGGTGTAGGAACAGATCAAAATGATGCACTCGGACAAGGCGTGTGGGCAAGACGGTTGCCACCAAGTGTGTTTTCCTTGTTGCCAGCTCGATGGTTGTTTGCTATAGTGTCTCTGTTTAGCAATATTTTTGTGTCGGACATTTACCGGTGTTAATGGCACAAAGCTTATGTATTTACAATATTCAAGAAAGGTGACAGACACAAGTTGTGTAGAGCATATTGTTACGCTTCGCTTACTAACTGAAAACGTTAGACATAAAAAAAGTTATATGTAATGTTCGTTGATTTTTCGAAAGCGTATGACTTTGTGCCAAAGAATAAATTGTTTTATTGTATCGAAAAGACTAGAGTGCGGGCTGGTGATGCTGGGGACGATGATTGTATTGCCAATCCGGGTTCACTGAGTCAGTATGATGCAATACTGAGTCATATGGACTCAATGAACCGGAATTGACGATACATTCCAACAACACTGCTAGTCCCCGGATAAACTCTCACACTGTTGCATTAAGCAAGTAATCATTCAATACCAACGGGTCTTCATAGTCACAAACAGCAATTCAAAGCCAGACAGCAACACCAGTTCACATACCCTGCCCACATCCAAACATCCACGCTGGAAGGCGACTGTATCGGTACTGGTGCTAGCTGAACTGGCCGACCGTGACGTCATCTCGGACATAAAGTTTAATAGTCACAAACTAGCAAAATTGAAGGAAATATGAATTCCTACGTGTACGTAAAGCTTCACTATACTCATAATACAACAAATCATGTACCTATTGAAACATATACATATTATTAACAATAATAAGAAATACCGGACAAGTAACTAACACCGCGATAATTATAATGCATGCCCTTGGGCGACTACTAACATACAGAAATAAAAATAAAATCTCAAGTACACAACATTTAGTTAATAACAATAACACTCGTGTTCCAATGATAGCCATGTATCGGTTAACACAGTGTGTGGTGGGCGCTGCATTGGTCAACACAACGCTCAGGGTACGTCAGGGCTCTCCCACTTTCTGCCTCCTCTTCATTGTCTTTGATGATGAGTTAGTGAAAATGATCAGGGAAGGGTGTAACGATGTATGCCTGAGAGTTTTTAAGAATGATTACAGGATTTAGTGTTTATGGATGATACTGTTTTATTATCAACAAGTCGGGCTAATTTGATAAGACGGGTGGAAATATTTGACCAGTTCTGTAAAGATTACGTGTGTGTGTGTGTGTGTGTGTGTGTGTGTGTGTGTGTGTGTGTGTGTGTGTGTGTGTGTTCTTTCTCTTTGGGGTTGTGTAGAGTTTGGTGAATCCAAAATAAAAGGTTTAAGATTCGTATTCAGCGTAATCCATCCCTGTATAGTACCGCAGAAAGCCGGCAGGTAATGACAAAATTAAATCACTAAATATTTAGGTATGTATCAAAGGAAAACAGGTAACATATATACTAGTAAACATATTTCAGGATTAAAATACCTTGAAAAATGCAAGACATTAACTACGGATAAATCAATAAAGCAACACCTACACTAATATAAATAAAAAAAAAAAGTAGCAGTGTAGGAAGAAAAATTCTCACGATATTAACAACTGCAATGACATCCTCACTATCTATTATATAAAGTAAATGAGAAAAAAATAAAATACAATGAAATAAATAAATAAATATAAATAATACATAAACAAATAAAAATGAAATAAAATGAATTATAACAAAAAAGAAAATAAACAAATAAAACTGAATTAATTAAACGCAAAATAAAAATGAAAATAAAGAACACTGGTAGCTTTAGCGATAGGGAATAAGTGAAGGGATTAGTTTAGTTGTGGTTCTAAAAGTGTAAGATAGTAAAAAAAAAAAAAAAAGCGAGCCTAAAATATGAAACAATGAACAACAAGGCTCTTTTATTTTCCCACTCATTTTTCAACACTATTATTTTTTTAATAATTTGTTCACCTGTCTGTCCTCACAAATGGCCTGCGTCTGCACGAGAGGATCCTTGCTGCAGGAGACGAGAAATGCTTCACGTCACACCACGAAACAGAAAAAGGCAAGGTATATTTCATCATCATCATCATCATCATCATCATCAGTATTTCTTCACACTAAACAGAATATTTATGCTAACGAGAAAATAGTAATCAATCAGTTACTGAAGAAAAAAAGGTCAGGAATGGAAAGGATAACTATGTACAGACAACTACTTTATACATGAAGCATTGCTGTCCGGGAACCTTCCTGTATGCTCCCTCACATGGGAGGCTTAGTTCACTCACACCTACTACGAGTAAACTGGGCTTAGATGAAAGCTTTTTTGTCTCATCGGTTCATCATCTCTAACAGACTGTCTTCATTCTCTCACTCACCACCGCAATGTTGCATCTTTTATTATCTTATATTGTTATTTCCGAACTTGCCGACTGCAAGACTCGCTGTACAAGACTTTCTGTTTATTCTCACCCCTATTCTGTCCACCTTACTTGTACAAGGGATAACTTGTGTCTCCACTCCTTCATCCCTTTCACTAGTAAATGCCGAAAATCTCTCCCTGTATCTCTGTTTCCTCCTACTTGCTTATATAAAAATAAATAAATAAGTAAATGAAATGAAATGAAGTAAAATAAAATAAGAAAATTGAATAAATAAAAAAAAAAGATATCTCAGAACCTAAATTGGCCAGCTCTTTCGGTTACCTCTGTTTCTTTAGAGGTAGCGGTGTTGTGAGTGTCATTTACTTATGTATTATTACCATTATTGTTAACATAGATGCTTTGGTTAGTCACCTTGAGATATGAAATATAAAAAAAAAAAAACGAAAAAGATTAACTAAGCATGTGACAAGTATTGATCACATCAAGTCGAGGCTGTAGTATATATGGTAACATTTTCCAGATGTTACTGATGCAAATCTCTCCTTTGAAGTAAATATTGTGCAGTGAGGCCAAGAAACAGTACCTACCTATAAATTTGTCAACTTTACTGGTGCTTCCCTAACCGTTTCTTGCCGTGTCTGTGTAACATTAAGGGACAGTAGTGACCAGTTCTTTCAAGACAAGATTTCTTTCTTTTTACTTAACACTAGGAGTACTTCACACACACACACACACACACACACACACACACACACACATTAACAACATAACATTACAAGTATAACATTACAGTTATACTTGGCGCTGGTCAGACCTCATCCAGACTACGCTATGCAGTTCTGGTCCCCACATTACAGGAAAGATATAGGTCTATTAGAATCAGTACAGAGAAGAATGACTAAAAGGATACAGGGGATGAGGAGTATTCCTTTGGAGGCGAGATTGAAGTTGTTAAATTAACACATTCTTGAGAGAGACGTAGGTTAAGAGGGGACCTGATAGAAGTCTTTAAGTGGTATAAGGGTTATAACAAGGAGGATGTAAGCAAAATTCTTAGGATCAGCAACCAGGATAGAACAAGAAATAACGGGTTCAAACTCGAAAAATTTAGGTTTAGAAAGGAGATAGGAAAAAACTGGTTCACAAATAGAGTGGTAGATGAGTGGAACGGACTCAGTAAATCATGTTGTTGGTGCTAGGACATTGGAGAGCTTTAAGAGAAGATTAGACAGGTTTATGGATGGGGATAACAGATGGAAATAGGTAGGTATGTTTCATACAGGGACTGCCACGTGTAAGCCTGGTCGCTTCTTGCAGCTTCCCTTATTTCTTACGTTCTTATGTTCTTATGTTCACACACACACACACACACACACACACACACACTTTTTATCACAGGCGACGAAAAAAATAAAATAAAATAAAAAGAGTAAAAGTTCTTTCCATGAAGTGTTTCTTTTAGGAGAGAGCAGAGTAAAGAAAGAAGAAAAGAACGAAAAGAAGGAAAAGAAATCGGCTGACATTGAAACCAGTGAATATCAGTCATCAATCTTACCTGGTAGAAAGGATAGAAGTGTAGTATGAACACTCTATAAATAGGTGAGTTCTTCACTAAAGAGAGCATGATAAATAGTGCGGCACTTGATACCTACATTTGAATTGAACTGATTTCCAGAGTAAGTTTCAAAGATCTCAAATTTCGAAATTTTCATTTATTTATTTATTTAATTATTTATCTACTTGGATACTTTATAGGGACTAGCACCTTCAATAGGACTTTTTTTTTTTCATATCCTCATGTTTCCCTTGGCCACTGGCCTCTCATATTAAAGAAAAAAAAAGCTCATAGCTAAGGCCAGTATTCTGAAACGAACTGTACTCTCATAAAGACTATTTTCAAAGATCACGAGGATAGTTTTTTTTTTTTTTGTTTCTCAGTGGTATTTTCCCCAGCATCCTTGTTAGATCTTACTTAGAATCATGAAAACATTCTCGAACACTCCGGTAACCTCCACTAAATCCTGGTAAAAGTAGCTGTGATAAGACGAAGACACGATTGAGAATACCGTCCTGAACCACATAAACAAAGCACTTTTTCGTTAAGTTACAGGGAACAGCCAAAACCTCACTGACGGAGAATATGTTATTAGAGGTATTTGAGACATCATATGACATTAACCTCTCTCTCTCTCTCTGTGTGTGTGTGTGTGTGTGTGTGTGTGTGTGTGTGTGTGTGTGTGTGTGTGTGTGTGTGTGTCTGTGTGCGTGTGTGCGTGTGTGTGTGTGTGTGTGTGTGTGTGTGTGTGTGTATGTCTGAACACGTCTCCTCCATTCTTTATTTTTTGGGTGGCATCGCTGGGTGTGAAGGCAGTTGCCCCACCTTGCCGAAGTCTGTTGTGACGTGCAGACTACCTATGTGGCAAGGGTCTGGAGTTGTGAGTGTGCGTGTGTCTTTGTGTCTTGTCATGTGGACAGATAGGTGTACAGGATGTAAGGATGGAATATGAATGAATTTCTGAAATGCATGAATAAATTTCCCAACAATGATTCGCAAATGATCACACCTACAGACACACACACAGACACACACACACACACACACACACACACACACACACACACACACACACACACACACACACACAAAAAAAAAAATTAATTAATTAATTAATTAAAAAAAATAAAAACAAACCATAAATACACTTATTTGAACACTTTTCTAATATGTAAAACAAATATGTACCATTTTTTTAGCATTCACTCAGTGCAAGTAATGTGCGCATATTTCTGGCACAACTATACATGAAAAAAAAAAAGAAGAGACAAAAGCATCTACCTACAAACAAATATATGCATACACACGCTTTTTCATTTTTTGCAACATTTTACAGTTACTTAATTGCGTTGCGATGCGAGTGCACAAAAAAAAAAAACATACATATATATATATATTAGCAGAACTGATCAAACAGAAGCGTTAACTTTGCACTCGGAATGGTGTGGTTGTGATCTATCGCCTGATACATGAATAATCTATCAGCCTGTCAATCTGTCCGCTTGTCTGTTTGTTCGTTTGCCTGTGCTTTTGCCTTTACTCATCTCTCTGCACGTTTCTGTCGATTTCAATGTGTCTATTTTAATGCGTGAAGGTTCCTGTTTATAAAATTTATAATATATGTGATAGGGGCATGAATACCACCAGCAATGATTTGTAGATTTATAATAATGATAATAATAATAATAATAATAATAATAATAATAATAATAATAATAATAATAATAATAATAATAATAATAATAATGCTGCTACTACTACTACTACTACAATTATTATTATTATTATTATTATTATTATTATTATTATTATTATTATTATTATCATTATTTGTAGTAGTAGTAATAGTAATAACAGCTGCAGCAGGATATGGAGTGAGAAAATTAATGACAATAGCAGTAGGAGAGGTATCATGAATAGTTAATAGAAATAACAATATAAGTTTAATGTTTAATAATTAATTCCAGTAATCAATGCCTCTTACGTAATATAGTTTTCATGAAGGCTTGTGTCATGGCAAGATATTAAAGAACTGGACCGGATGGTTTTATTAATCATGTGTGTGTGTGTGTGTGTGTGTGTGTTCTGTTAATTTTTAAAATTTTTATCTGGAGATGAGCTTTCTCATCTTTTGTTTCCTTTTAATTTGTCACATTCATTAATGAAACAGGTGTTTATATTTCATAGAGGGGAAAAAAATATTACCTTTCATCTTTACATATTTTCATTCGCATAGATTTTGTTATAAGACATTAGGGACTGAGTGTTTTTCTGTGAGTGAATTATTAAGCATAATCGTACTTGCTGTAGCTGTTTTCTTCTTTACAGTGAAATAACAAATACTTATCTTCTACAATGGCGACGTGCTTATATTTTCTCTTTTAATGTACATTATTTACGAACGCATGTTGATATGAACAACTCCAGTATTTACAACATTTTCTTATACATTCATTCATGCACTTAGAATATGATTTATACCTATATTTTTTTCTTCTTACCGAGAGACACTTCCCCTCTTCTCACGCCCTTGTGCACGACCCTCCGCCAGTTTTGCTATCGCTCCCTCACCATCACGATGCTGCCGTCAGTAATCTATTCACCCTCTGACCGATCACCTGCCACCCTCGCCCTTTGCTTTCACAACCGAGTCTCATCCTTGCAATACGCGTCTTCTCAGCTGATCCCTCTCCGCCTCCCAGCCAGTCAGTTATTCAGCTCTCCAGCCAGACAGTCATTCATCCATCAAGTAGAAGGTTCGTTAGTCAGTCAGTGGCTTAGCAGCTCGGAATCCTGCCAGCCACTCTATATGCAGCATCCGCTTTGGCAGCACGACCATAGATGTCACTGGCATCGTCTGCTGTCTGGCCTCACTCACATTCTGATCTGTGCCTTCACTCGTCTCCTCCTGCTGTTATGGGTGTCCGATAATCTCCCCTAGCAACACACACACACACACACACACACACACACACACACACACACACACACACACACACACACACACACACGTAAGCTGTATCTCTTGTCACGTGATATTCCGCTTTATTTGTTGCTGCCACTTGTAACGGACGGTCACTCACCACCTTTCCGCTCACCGCTACTATCACTGCTGACTCCCGCTCCTGTGATGTGCTTGACACACCTGTAATGGATGCTGTCATGACGCTGCTAACACACAGACACACACACACACACACACACACACACACACACGTATTCAATGTGTCTACTTTCTGTCTATGTCTAATCTTTTACCGTCTGCCTATTTCTGCCATTATCACTACCACCACTACTACTGCAAAAATCAACTAATGCAACCACCACCACCACCACCACCATCACCACCAACAACAACAACAGCAACACCAGCAGCAATAACAAACATCATTGCTATTCCAGTCAAACTCTCTAAACAAACTAATATAATATAATAAACAGCGCATTTGTCATCATCACCTGCTCACTTTCAGCACCACAGCTACTACCACCAACATTACCACCACCACCACCACCACCACCATCATCAACAGTCTGCCTTATGTTCCTAAATAGTTTTTTTTCTCTCTTTAAGACTATTTTGAAAGCCTTAGAGATGATTGGCTGGATTTTTTTTTTTTTTTGATGGCGCAGAATTTTGGTTAAACTGCCACCAGTACTCGTATTATGAAAACTCTTGAAAAGGCCACTACCGCGCACTGTTTTTTCCTTTCCTCCTTCTCCTCCTCCTCTTCCTTCCTCCCTCTTAATTAACTGCATCACCCACCAATCAAACGTGTTTTATAAACTGTCACCAGTATCATGGAAACACCTTAATAATGCAATTGGCTTCTACTAAGACCTGATACCCGCCCACTGTTTCTTCCTTTCCTCCTCCTCCTGCTCCTCCGCTTCCTCCCTCCCAATTTCATAATCCACCCGCCCAACTTCTTTCCTTCTCCTCTTTTATATAACCAAAGTCCAAAGGCGGCAATGCATGAACCTTTACAATCTCAAAGGCACATCCATTATGTTATTCTCAACCTTAATTCATCTTTATCCTCTCTATCTTTGCTAACCTAACCTAACCAAACCTAACCTAATCTTCTCTATCTAAAGCCTTCAGTTTTTAAATCAACTCTTATCACACTTTTATTACTCATTTACTCCAAATTCTCCCTCACTTTTTTACTTGTATTGGATCCTTAATCCAACCCTTTCCCTTTTCACCTTAATCTCATTTCTTTTTTCTCCTGTTTTCATTCTATTTTTCTTTATGTTGTTACAGTTCGTGTGGCGGTGAATTGTATTTACTTTGAGGGAAAAGAAGGAAAAGGAAGAGCCACACTGTAACTTGACACCACACTTTTTAATTATGGAGTAGCATGGGAGGGAGGGAGGGAGGGAGGGAGGGAGGGAAGAGGAGGAGGAGGAGAAGGAGGGAGGGAGGGAGGAAGGGAGGGAGGGAGGGAGGGAGAAGGAGGAGGAGGAGGAGGAGGAGGAGGAGGAGGCGGAGGAGGAGTAGGAAAAGGAAAAGGAAAAGGAAAAGGAAAAGGAGAAAAAGAAGAAGAAGAAGAAGAAGAAGAAAAAGAAGAAGAAGAAGAAAAAGAAGAAGAGAAGGAGAAGAATAATAACAAGAAGAACAAGAAGAACAAGAACAAGAAAGGAACAAGAACAAGAACAAGAAGAACAAGAATAAAAGAAGAAGAAGAAGAACAAAGAAGAACAAAGAAGAAAACAATGATGATGAAAAAGGAAGAGAAGAACAAGAAGGGGAAAGATGACGATGATGGTGAAATTCAGCAGAATCAGGAGGACCAAGAGGAGGAGGAGGAGGAAGAGGAGGAGGAAGTGGACATATTAAAGAGAGGAAAGTAAATATCAAAGTTTGCTCCCGAAATTGCACTTTTTTTTTTTTTTTTTTGGTTGCAGTTAATTTTGTCCCTTAAGAATACTACTTTTCTTTCCTGTGTAACTTCTCTTTACTTTCTCCTTCTCATCGTCCTTTCCCCTCCTTGTTCTCCTCCTTCACCGCCTCCTTTTTGTGCTCTTCCTCACTGTCCCTGTCAGCGCTAACGTCTTTGTCGCTCCCGGAAAAACACACACACACACACACACACACACACACACACACACACACACACACACACACACACAAAGCAATTTCCTCACACACACAGTATCTTGACTGACCACTCACCATTCACTAAAGATATTTCCCTGCACTCCTTCCTTCCACCTTCCTTTCTGCTCCCTATCTCCCTTTGCCCTCTCTGTTACACTTGTCGCGTCTCCCTATTTACATATATATGCCCTATTCCCATACATGTATCTGCTTATGATTCATCTCTTTCTTCCCTCATAATTCGCACAGGTATGGATTAAGGCGCCTCCTTCTGATCTCTCTTAGCTTTACTTCTGCATCATCGGAGGCTCGTCACCTACCTTCCTGAATCCTGCTTTCTTGTTAAGGCTTTGGTGAGTTTTTTTGTATATCCATCAGAGGCGAGGGAGCGTGTGTCAATTACCTGGATACATATTAGCGTTTGAGGTGATGTTCTGAGGTGATTCTCTCTCTCTCTCTCTCTCTCTCTCTCTCTCTCTCTCTCTCTCTCTCTCTCTCTCTCTCTCTCTCTCTCTCTCTCTCTCTCTCTGATCGCTTCTTTTATTACGCTCCCTTTCCTCCGTCTCTCTCTTTTTCCCACCACTCTCCCTCTCTCTCGCCCACTTTCTCTCTCTCATACTCCCTCGGCTCGGCTACGATACAAGTGTCCATTATTGCTGTTTGCAATATCTCTGATGTGTGTGTGTGTGTGTGTGTGTGTGTGTGTGTGTGTGTGTGTGTGTGTGTGTGTGTGTGTGTGTGTGTGTGTGTGTGTGTATGCATGCGTGCGTGCGTGCGCGTGTGCGTGCAAGCTCTTGGTAAGTATAAAACTACTGTATTCCGTTTTGATCTACTTTTCTTTCACTCGTACTCCTACTCCTACTCTTACTATACTACTACTCCTACTACTACTGCCATAACAAATAATTTTTAGTTTATTGTAGCGAGAGTGTACAGGCCCCTACGGGAATGACTGTTGACCTGCTGCGCGCGCGCGCGCGCGCAGCAGGTCAACACACGCAGCACACACACACACACACACACACACACACACACACACACACACACACACACACACGAGGCTGGAACTGGTGACCTTCCACACCTGCCGTGCTGCAAAATCAGAGCTCCTTGAGTTACATCTCGCTCTGCTCTCCTCGTAGTGACCTGTGCTACAGCGTGCCTGGAGCTAACACAGCATCATCTCTGCATGACTGGGAATTCGAACCCTGGTGCTCTCACTTGTGATGGGAGCACTTTACTCACTGCACTAAAAAGATCGCCTGATGGTGAAGGTGTTGTATACAGACTCCAAAGGGTTCCAGGCACACAAAACCGTCGAGGATATTTATTTTCTTGGTTTAATGGCTGCTAAAAATGTGCTGGTGTCAGGCAGCGGTCGTCTGAGCTTGACGGGGCCACGGAGAGAGGTCAAGAGGAGAGGCTTGCAGTGGTGGGAGGGAAGTAGTGCAACTGAGGAAGGTCATGGAGGAGGGATGATGCTGCTGCTGCTGCTGCTTCTTCATACAGTAAGGCTTTGAAAGAAGTCCGCGTAAGTCTTGGAGAGGCTCGCATGGTTCACCGACCAGGGCGCTTTCTGCTGTGGCTGGAGTGCGCCGGGTCAAAAGGCTCTCCAGGCCAGTGCTCCATCTGAAGGTTTCTTGTGAGTTGGGTGAGGAGAGCCAACCAGGGAGGCTTGCGTGGGGACGAGACGCAAGGCTGAAAGTGGAGTAGTTGTAGGTCCTTAGGCTGGAAATTGGGGCTCGTCTTGTGTGGTACCATGAATTTTTTTTCTTTTTCCAAATTCTATATTCACTATTTTTTTTTTTTTTTGACATCAGCTGATCTTTGGATTAGAAGGGGAGGGTTGTCTTAGGTGATAGATGATACTGTAAAGACGCAAGACCTGTATTGTTGCTTTATTAATATTTTTCTTCTTAATTCCTCACTAGTTACCTTATTTTTAATGTTAAGTAATTCCTTCGCATAAAGAGCAGTACTAAAAATAAGGGCATATAATAAGCCTCTCATTATTTTTGCACAGCTGTGACATCATTACTAACTCTAACTATACAAACACATCTTTCAAGTAATGCTGGTGTTATTTTAGCTGGCGGTCCATCTGATGGCGCCTCCAGCCTGCCATGGGGCGATGGGGGCGGCACATCGGAGTGACAAGTGTGGGCAACGGATGGTGGGCTCGAGTATCGCCGCCTGTGTGGGCGCTGCTCATTTCCACCGTGCCCGCGGTGTTCCGCTTATTCCTTTCTCGTTATTGCAGTTCTGAACGGTGCTCTACAGTCATACACTGACGTGATCTGCTGACTGTGTGTTGTTCATAGTATATAAAGTATAGCAATAATTGTACAATAGACACATTTAAACTATCCATTGTTGGAGTTAATTCTCACGAAACTGTACAGTCTTTTTTTTTTATATATATATATATATATAAATACCACTCGGTAGAAGGGAAGATAAACGTTTGCTACAACAGAACAATGCCATGCAAGTTTTATATTCAGTTGCTCGTCCCTTGTTAACATTCTGAACACTATAAAGATGGCTTACATGGCGCACTGGAGAGAACATTTCTTTTTTTTTGTAAGCTAGATAATAATTTAAGAGACTGTAGCACTAACAGGTGTCAAGCAATGGAAGCGTTTATCAAATACACACACAACACGAGCAATACTCACTGCTGCCCTCGTGGTGCGCCTCTCTTGTGGTCGGAGCTGCTCGCGGTGACAGCGATAACCACAAATTACTTTGGATACAAGCGAAAGCTTCTAAATTGAGTGTGGTGTTGAAACCTCTTACAAATTTATTGGCATCAATGGCAGCACCTTTAAGTATGAACAGGTCACCCGCTTCCGTGAACCTCTTATACTTTCTCATATAGAATGCTATGAGTAGGTAAAATTCTCATGCCTTGTAAGGATATATAGAAAAGTAAAAGAGTGGACGAAATTGTAATATGGAATGTAAAAGGAAAATATTCTGAGTTTTTAAATAAATCATACTAGAAAAGATTAAAATAATCCCATTAAGTTTATGAAAACGAAGATTTAAGAAAGCGGCTTAATAAATAACTACAAACATCTAAAAATCTTCAGCACTTACGTAAGCAAGCACCTCACAACAGACAGATGAAATGTTACAAAAGATCGCACATTTGAAATCATGTTAAAATATTCAAACCAAATAAACCTGAACATTTTCCACTTGGTCGCGTTGAGTGTAAGAGCAAACCACAAGAAGTATTTGGAAGTGTTGCCGAGCATGTTAGGCACATACTGTTGAGACACTTGAGCATTTTACATAACTCAAAATCAATCCTCAACTCTTATTTTTCTTCCTACATGCTACAGTAACAGTTGTTTATATCAATTTATGAAGGAGATTAGTAATTTTCATCCCATTTCCACTAAAACATTCAATTCATCTTTCGCTTTTTTTTTTTTTTTTTTTTTTTAACTTGTAAATCACAGAATGTTGTTTCTGCAATTCCAACGGTCAGCTTCGTGATGAACAAAGGATGTGCTGCCGTTTACTTTGCCATTAATGCGTATTCCTCCTACGAAGCTTCCTAACTCTCAACTTTGCGTCTTCACAAGCAGATTACTGGAGCAAAGACATCACTGGAGTAAAAACAGGAGTAGGAAACATACGACACCAGAGCTGCATGAGAAAAAAAGCTCGTGAAGGTATTATGCAACACGATAAAACCTTGACACTGCTGATAAAATAACTATTAACTAAGCTGTATGTGTCTGAACTAAACGCCACCAACTGCTCCATCGACTAAGCCTTAAAGAACAAGGCCAGCTGTCGGTCATATTTTAAAAAGTGTGTTGAGGTGATCTTGAGCATAGGAAAACTCATTCTTTCGTCTTGTTTTTTCATAAATGCATAACAAAATTGTCAACTTCCATCCACAACGCATTATTTGAGTCTTCTGTATTCATTAAATAGTCTATAGAAAAGTGTGTGTGTGTGTGTGTGTGTGTGTGTGTGTGTGTGTGTGTGTGTGTGTGTGTGTGTGTGTGTGTGTGTGTGTGTGTGTGTGTGTGTGTGTGTGTGTGTGTGTGTGTGTGTGTGTGTGTGTGTGTGTGTGTGTGTGTGTGTGTGTGTGCGGGCGCGCGTATGGTATGCGAGATACAATAAGAGTGTCGTCAGGTGATAACGTTCGCTGTGAAATTTTGCATATGCTTTATGAGTCTTTGTTCAAATTTTGATCGTAAATCCATAAAGAGCATATATAACGCAAGCGCCCGCGTGTGCCCACAAGCACGCACACACGCACGCACTCACGTACACACACACACACACACACACACACACACACACACACAGAGAGAGAGAGAGAGAGAGAGAGAGAGAGAGAGAGAGAGAGAGAGAGAGAGAGAGAGAGAGAGAGAGAGAGAGAGAGAGAGAGAGAGAGAGAAAGAAAAAGAGAAAGAGAAAGAGAAAGAGAGAGAGAGAGAGAGAGAGAGAGAGAGAGAGAGAGAGAGAGAGAGAGAGAGAGAGAGAGAGAGAGAGAGAGAGAGAGATGGGGGAAAGTTTTTGATGCGCTGATTGATTTATGGTGGTAATGGTGATAATGGCGCGCGTGCGTGTGTGTGTGTGTGTGTGTGTGTGTGTGTGTGTGTGTGTGTGTGTGTGTGTGTGTGTGTGTGTGTGTGTGTGTGTGTGTGTGTGTGTGTGTGTGCCAACTTTCCTATACAAACAAACACTTCAGCATCATGGCACATCATGGTGGCGTGCATATTCGTGCGTGAGTGTACGTGTGCGTGCGTGCGTGAGCGGTGGCGGGGCATAACAACATCAGTATATAACGTGAGTGAGGTTGGATCAGCTAACCGACCAATGAGCGGCGAGGCTGATATCAATATGTTCATTAATTAGGCACAGAGTGATAGTTACGTATTCCCTTTGATGGCCAAATAAGTCATTTACTAAATTATCTACTTTTTTCCAACCATAATAGCACGTCATGTTGTTGTTGTTGTTGTTGTTGTTGTTGTTGTTGTTGGTGTGTGTGTGTGTGTGTGTGTGTGTGTGTGTGTGTGTGTGTGTGTGTGTGTGTGTGTGTGTGTGTGTGTGTGTGTGTGTGTGTGTGTGTGTGTGTGTGTCTGTGTCTGTGTGTGTGTGTGTGTGTGTGTGTGTGTGTGTGTGTGTGTGTGTGTGTGTGTGTGTGTGTGTGTGTCAATAGTCGTAAATAGTGTTACTCGTGAAAAATCCGCACTTGATAAAAAAATCTATATTATATAAAGTCAATCAGAGTAATGGAAAAAAATACCTATCAATTCTTTTATGTACGGAATATGAAACTACAAAGGAAATTGATTCTCGTTCTCTTTCTCTCTCTTTTTGTCTTTGTCTATCTGTCTGTCTGACTGTCTGTCTACAAT
Organism: Scylla paramamosain; assembly: GCF_035594125.1. Lineage (NCBI taxonomy): Eukaryota > Metazoa > Arthropoda > Malacostraca > Decapoda > Portunidae > Scylla > Scylla paramamosain. The sequence goes on from NC_087156.1 coordinate 6,781,952, forward strand.
AGCTGTTTATGTGCAATATCTATCTGTCTGTTTACAGTGACTGTCTATCCACATTGTCCGTCTCTCTCTCTCTCTCTCTCTCTCTCTCTCTCTCTCTCTCTCTCTCTCTCTCTCTCTCTCTCTCTCTCTCTCTCTCTCTCTCTCTTTCCACCTTCATCATACATCCCTCATTTTTGTATTGAAAATGCAGTGAAACACATGCAGCCTCATGAGGACCAATACGGTTTGCTTTTCCTTTATGTTCTTCTACTCCCCTTTTCTCTACATGTAATGAGAGGAAATAAATCATCTCTAGAACAAAACTCCTCGCTGCTGTAGATCCATCACGCTAACTTTTCACACTGAGCCAGGCCTTCTCCACTCCATTTTAAGCGTCTTTTGAGAAATTTGACTCAGTCTCAGACGAAAATGAGTACGCAGGGTTATTTTTCAACTATAAAGCTTCTTGTACCGGCGAAACCTGCACCACTAGAGTAGACACGACTTAGGTGTTGGCGGGCATACACTGTAACTGCATTCAGGCTAATCGCTCACCTCCCTCTCTCTGGT
>NC_087156.1:6787500-6802500 GCF_035594125.1 Scylla paramamosain
CCATTTGCTAAAATACCGCTTTGAGCTAAAGGTCAGCATGGGATATACCGTATTGAAGGTCAGCAAGGTAAATAATGATAAATGACTTCATGACAGCTGGCAGCATTATCATTGGCATCATCAGTAGCATCATCACTGGCATTACTCCCTAAATCATTATGCGAATAGGAATACTTCCCCTAAGTATGTGAATCCGATGAGAATACTTTGAGGATTTCGTGTCTCCTTTCACTCTAGAGCACCTTAAGCCAGTGTGGCGTGCTGTGCTGCCTGGTTCGACTCCGTCCTATTGCTGGAGCGAGGCCTTTGTCTTGAGGTGGAGTTATACGTATATGTTGTTGCTGCTGTTGAAGGATAACTCGAATACAAATATGAATAAATAAATATAGAAATACAAATATCAAATACAAACATTCCATCACCAACACACACACACACACACACACACACACACACACACACACACACGCACGCACGCACGCACGCACGCACGCACGCACGCACGCAGGCACGCACGCACGCACGCACGCACGCGAGCGAGCGAGAGAGAGAGAGAGAGAGAGAGAGAGAGAGAGAGAGAGAGAGAGAGAGAGAGAGAGAGAGAGAGAGAGAGAGAGAGAGAAACAAAGGCATAATGAACCTGAAGTCTTGCGCACAAAAAACAGAAAACCATTCCATCTGTGTTAAACTTCTCTTTAACAACAACAGGACAAAAATAGGAGTTAGGAAAGAAAAAAAGAGAGAAAAAACGAAAAATAAACAAACAACAAAAAAATACCTAACTCGAATGACATACACACACACACACACACACACACACACACACACACACACACACACACACACACACACACACACACACAGAAACACAACACCATAAAATTGCACTTCTAACTTTTTAATCAAGCTGGGATGCGGGGTGCGAGCTAGAATCGAAAAGTGAAACCGAAATCGCGACCAGAATGCACTGAAGTCTTCGTAATAGTACAGCAGTAGTGGCAGCGGTGGCGGTAGTGACGGGAGTTTGGGTAGGGGTGACAGTGGTAGTGGTGACGGCGTGGGTGGGTGCGATTGGGTGTGTTGGGGTGGTGGTGGTGATGGTGATGGTGGTGGTGGTGGTGGAAGGCTGCGTTCGCATTATCTATAATTCTGGCGGCGCGACGCATACATTTGTAAAGTATTAGGCGTGGGTTACGAGAGCCAGTGTGGTAGAGAGGGGTAACCGTGGGAGAAATTGCCCTGCAGTAGACACAATTGCGCGGGAAAGAGGGAGGGAGGGAGGGAGGGAGGGCGGGAGGAGGAGGAGGAGAAGGAGGAGGTAGAAGAGGAGGAGGAGGAGGAGGAGGAGGAGAGAGGAAGAGGCAGTCACACACCCAAACATACGCATTAACATACTCAGAGAGAGAGAGAGAGAGAGAGAGAGAGAGAGAGAGAGAGAGAGAGAGAGAGAGAGAGAGAGAGAGAGAGAGAGAGAGAGAGAGAGAGAGAGAGAGAGAGAGAGAGAGAGAGAGAGAGAGAGAGAGAGAGAGAGAGAGAGAGAGAGAGAGAGAGAGAGAGAGAGAGAGAGAGAAAGGGGATATGGTGTATCTTAGTTCAAACCAAAAACATTCCTCTGAAACAAAATCGGTAGATCAAAGAACGATAGAAAAAGAACAGCAGTAAAACAGAATGATAAAATGAAAAGAAAAGTGAGAGAAAATTTTCCAGTGTAACTACAACACTAAATATAAATATCTTCAAAGCGGCATGGAAAGGGAAACTAGCGGCAACAGCACATTAGTAGTAGTAGTAGTAGTAGTAGTAGTAGTAGTAGTAATAGTAGTAGTAGTAGTAGTAGTAATAGTAGTAGTAGTAGTAGTAGTAGTAATAGTAGTAGCAGTAATAGCAGTAGCAATCGTGTTGTGGCGATGGTGGTTGTAGTAGTAGTAACGGTGGTGGTAGTTATGGTGGTGGTGGTGGTAGCGGCGGTGGCAGTGGATTGTGGTGGGGGAAGCTTCTACCTTTAGCATTCCACTTGCCGTGTCCCTATCAATTACCCTCGTGACTGACAGACTAATTTCACCGTCTGCCACATCCACGACATTTTGCGTTCAGGGAGACACCGAATAAGAGATAGAAAAAATGGAATTCCTCTGCGTAAGAGAGAGAGAGAGAGAGAGAGAGAGAGAGAGAGAGAGAGAGAGAGAGAGAGAGAGAGAGAGAGAGAGAGAGAGAGAGAGAGAGAGAGAGAGAGAGAGAGAGAGAGAGAGAGAGAGAGAGAGAGAGAGAGAGTCCCGGAAATGCATATCTCATCATTCTGTTTCGTTTTATATCGTCCGCCTCTAAACCAGACACTACATTGTATTACAGTACCGAGTCAGCAATAATGGAATACGCATATCGTACAAGTAACTGTCGATAAAGTTTTTAATGTATTAGATATGTTGCAAGAGAAGGACAGAAAGTAAAACCTCCCTGTTTGGCGAGACTCATCATATCAGAAGATATTAATTTTGTGTACTTCTCGTGGTAGAAGTTTCAGTGTTTGACTCTGATTCTTGATGACGGTACAACACTTATGTCATTTCAGTAAACCATCACCGATTTTAAGAAGCAAAAACAAAACCGCAATCACAAAAATACATCAACTAGACGACTCTTACTTTCACTGGAGACTTTAGATTTTAAAGTATGAATTTGGACCATAACATTATTATTTGTTCCTCGAGCCTGAAGAGAACTGATAACACTGAAAGATTTGTTTCGTGTTTGTATTGAAACATTTTACCCATGCACCGTAGAGTTTATCATTCTGGCTGACGTCTGGTGATGAAGATTCCTTTGCTCGTGAAGTGTCATGTGGATTAATGGCAAGTGGGTATAGGTGTGTTGTTACTCCTGGCCAGGTATGTATTACAGATGTGGAATGCAAATTATAAACTCGATCTGACCAGATATTTTATAAAAACAATGTGTTCGTGCTCTTGAATGGACAGCTGCATTTAATAGATTCCAGGTTTTTATTACCCTTAATTGCTGCCTCGCCGTGTTGTGGAGAGTTTAGGCTCCTGACGGAAATACAAGGTCAGTCTTTGATGCGCTGTTCTATCTCTTGCGGGATTTACGTCACACAAAATTTTGCAGGGCATTTTGTTTATATTGATGCGTTTTAGATCCTGGTTGGGATACACGTAATATGTGAAGCATTCATATATACTAGCATATTTATTCACTGTCCTGTTTTTTCTAGGATTGTTATATCTTTTACCTCATTGCCTCATCCCATTATGCAAAAAAATGATGAAGAGGAGGAGGAGTAGGAGGAAGAGGAGGAGGAGGAGGAGGAGGAAGAGGATCTATATGTAAGCGCAGATCGACGGACATATGCTGTAGGTGGTGGACAAAACTGTGGAGCAAAATTACAGAGGATAAGTATATTTTCTGTCATACGACAGAAACGTCGTACGACGTTTCGTACACCTGAAACAAAAGGCAGGATCTCTCTCTCTCTCTCTCTCTCTCTCTCTCTCTCTCTCTCTCTCTCTCTCTCTCTCTCTCTCTCTCTCTCTCTCTCTCTCTCTCTCTCTCTCTCTCTCTCTCTCTCTCTCTCTCTCTCTCTCTCTCTCTCTCGTCTCCTACGAGCAACACACCTATCTCAGCGTTTTTGTACTTCCCACCACTCTTTCTACTTTTCTTAAGTCAATATATATATATATATATATATATATATATATATATATATATATATATATATATATATATATATATATATATATATATATATATATATATATATATATATATATATATATATATATATATATATATATATATATATATATATATATATATATAAGTACGTACAGTTTTTCTTTTCTTTTAGTCTCCCCTTGCCGAGCTCCCAACCTTCCCTCCCTCCCCTGCCAGGACTACGAGATTGCTGTCTTTTATCTCCTGCTACGGGTTGGAGCGACCGCCTGTCACAATATTACTTCGTCCTGTTCCTTTTTTTTTTTCTTTCGTTCTTTTACCTATTTCTCTTTTTCTCTCCTCCTGTTGTTCCTTTATTTTCTTCCTCTCTCTCTCTCTCTCTCTTATTACCTGTCTTTTGCATTGCCGTCAGTCATTCTGCCTTTTTGTCTGTCTTTGTCCATCTTCCTCTGTCTGTGCACCTTGCTATTAATGTCTCTCTCTCTCTCTGGGTTTTTACTGCAGTTCTTTTGTCTGGAAGTAAGTTCCTCTTTCTTTTTTTTTTCTGTCTGGCTGTCTGTTTTTTCTTTCTGTCTGGCTGTACTTCTCGTCTCTCTCTCTCTCTCTCTCTCTCTCTCTCTCTCTCTCTCTCTCTCTCTCTCTCTCTCTCTCTCTCTCTCTCTCTCTCTCTCTCTCTCTCTCTCTCTCTCTCTCATTCGTCTAACAGTCTATTTGTTTCTCAGCCTTTCTGTGTTTGGGTGTGTCTCATCCTATCTCTCAGTCTGTTGTCTTTTTACTTGCATTCTTTCAATCTATCGTGTGCGTGCGTGCGTGCGTGCGTTCGTGCGTGCGTGCATGCGTGCGTGTGTGCGTGCGTGTGCGTGTGTGTGTGTGTGGGGGGAGGACGGGGGGTTACGTGTTGCACAGGATATCGGATAAAAAAATCCAATAATTTAACCAAATCACGCCGACACGAGATGCCTGACGTAACGAGGCCGCCGCGGATACTGTGTTAAAGACTGAACGCTACACGATCTACAAAGAAGAAAAAAGTGCAAACATGTTATATTAAAAAATAAAAGAAAATAAAAGAAAAATACAAACAAATTGAAAATGAAAAGAAAAAAAGAAAATAACAAAAATATAACCAAATAAATAAGTATAAAATAAATGAAATAAAAATAAAACGAAAAAAATGAAAAGAAATGGATGAATAAATAAATTAAATAAAAATGGAATAAAGCAAATGTCGCATCATGGAGAAGGTTAAATATGGCAACTTCCGCTCTATAAAAGATTTGGTAAAAGTTCTTGTACCTTGACTAACGTTCTCGTTGACGCCCTTTCCCTTCCCTCCCTCGCCCTCGCGTCCTCTCACTCTTTTTCCCACGTCCGTCCCTTCCCCATATCTTCTTGCCATAGTCTCTTTCCTCCACTAGGTTCTGCACGTCAGATGTAAATCAAGCTTGACCAAACCTCATTTGACGTAACCTAATTCTAACCATAACAAAGCAAAACAGACGAAACGGGAACGAAACGAAACCGAACCAAACCTAAAGTAAGTTAGTCTAGCATTGTGAGTCGATTAACAATTCTGTAACTTTAATTCTACGGACTTCACATTTTGTTTTCACATGTAAAACTTAATTTTTTTTGCATTTTATTTTGTCTGTAGAAATAAAATCCATCAGGTTCTCTATTCAGAGGAATGGAGACTGGAAAAGTAAAAAAAAGCAAAGGTGAAGCGATTGAGAGAACATTTTCTGGTCGGTTACTCAGATTCTTCGCGACTGAATAAGAATAGTACGTTCAAGAGCTCAGAAAACTGGTTTCTTTCTTTCTCGAAAAATTATGTAGTCATAAAATACAGCACACTTTATTCTTTAGAAGCATAAAGAAATAGGAAAGCTTTCGTATATACTGTTATGTATCATATTTTTTTTCTCCCTCGCAGCCAGGAAAGGCGAGGTTGTCACACAACACTTTTATGGTGGAAACAGTGTCGTGTGTTATATGTTCCAAGAGCAACAGACTGAGCTGGAAATCTGAACGCCTCCCTTTCCCCCTCTAAAACAAAGGAAAAGTTTTTGACAGCATCCCTATACGCGGCCGTGACCCAGTGAGGGCAATAGTAGCTGTGAGGAATGCTGCAACAGCGCACCGTGAATGGGGTGTGATTGAAGCTGTGAGGCATTTCATCAGCTGTCTGTATTTCAGGTGCACATCTCTCACAGAATTTAGGAAGAAGATGAACAATGTCTTATCATTTTTTTTTCTGTAACGCAGTAATGCTGTCTTTTATATGAAGACTTGGGGTACCTTTCAGTAAGTAAAGGCACAACAATCGTAGAGCAAACGTACATACTTCACAAGCACAAATGGCCCTGCACTATGCATTCTCCTCTAGAACATGTAATAAACTACACGATAAAAACTCGAGACATAACAAGTCGGCGAGGTGGTGGGAGGCGTCGGGGCGTTGGCTGATATGCTACGAAATGTCTGAGGGAGCGTATCTTCATTTTTACAACGCGGGAAGAAAACGAAATGCGGCACGACACGCAATGTAAGATATGGAAAGCGGCGCCGACCTTGGATCTGTTTTGGGTCAAGGAAAATAATGGGAGATTCTGGCAGAGAACACTGAGCTTCCTTACTGGAGGTGATCGTTGTAGTTGGACGTCACCAGCGAGGGTTGTGTTTTTGTGCGTCATATTCTGTACCAGCCACTGTGAATAATCAACATGCGCGCCACTGAATTATGCTGAATTATGCTAAACGCGTGGATGTATGTCAATTATGAAGCACGTTTTGCTGTATATATAAAAGTATACATTAACAGTGTCAATATAATGAAAATAAACCACCACCTCCATTACCACCACCATCACCACTACTACTACTACTGCTACTACTATTACTACTACTATTACTATTACTACTCCTACCACTGTTACTACTACTACTACTACTACTACTACTACTACTACTACTACTACTACTAGTACTACAACAACAACTACTACTACTACTACTACTACTACTACTACTAACGCTACTACTACTACTACTATTACTACTACTAGTACTACTATTCTGCTACTGCTACTACTACTATTACTACTATTACTATTACTACTGTTACTATTACTACTACTACTACTACTACTGCTACTACTACTACTACTATTACTACTGCTGCTGCTGCTGCTACTACTGCTGTTGCTACTTTTTTTTTTTTTATGTAGGAAGGACACTGGCCAAGGGTAACAAAAATCTAGTAAAAAAAAATGCCAGTCCCATAAAAGGGTCAAAGCAGTGGTCAAAAATTGATGAATAAGTGTCTTGAAACCTCCCTCTTGAAGGAATTCAAGTCATAGGAAGGTGGAAATACAGAAGCAGGCAGGGAGTTCCAGAGTTTACCAGAGAAAGGGATGAATGATTGAGAATACTGGTTAACTCTTGCGTTAGAGAGGTGGACAGAATAGGGGTGAGAGAAAGAAGAAAGTCTTGTGTAGCGAGGCCGCGGAAGGAGTGGAGGCATGCAGTTAGCAAGATCAGAAAAGCAGTTAGCATGAAAATAGCAGTAGAAGACAGCTAGATATGCAACATTGCGGCGGTGAGAGAGAGGCTGAAGACAGTCAGTTAGAGGAGAGGAGTTGATGAGACGAAAAGCTTTTGATTCCACCCTGTCTAGAAGAGCAGTATGAGTGGAAATCCCCCAGACGTGTGAAGCATACTCCATACATGGACAGATAAGGCCCTTGTACAAAGTTAGCAGCTGGGGGGGGGTGAGAAAAACTGGCGGAAACGTCTCAGAACACCTAACTTCATAGAAGCTGTTTTAGCTAGAGATGAGATGTGAAGTTTCCAGTTCAGATTATAAGTAAAGGATAGACCGAGGATGTTCAGTGTAGAAGAGGGGGACAGTTGAGTGTCACTGAAGAAGAGGGGGTAGTTGTCTTGAAGGTTATGTCGAGTTGATAGATGGAAGAATTGAGTTTTTGAGGCATTGAACAATACCAAGTTTGCTCTGCCCCAATCAGAAATTTTAGAAAGATCAGAAGTCAGGCGTTCTGTGGCTTCCCTGCGTGATATGTTTACCTCCTGAAGGGTTGGACGTCTATGAAAAGACGTGGAAAAGTGCAGGGTGGTATCATCAGCGTAGGAGTGGATATGACAAGAAGTTTGGTTTAGAAGATCATTAATGAATAACAAGAAGAGAGTGGGTGACAGGACAGAACCCTGAGGAACACCACTGTTAATAGATTTAGGAGAAGAACAGTGACCGTCTACCACAGCAGCAATAGAACGGTCAGAAAGGAAACTTGAGGTAAAGCTACAGAGAGAAGGATAGAAACCGTAGGAGGGTAGTTTGGAAATCAAAGCTTTGTGCCAGACTCTATCAAAAGCTTTTGATATGTCCAAGGCAACAGCAAAAGTTTCACCAAAATCTCTAAAAGAGGATGACCAAGACTCAGTAAGGAAAGCCAGAAGATCACCAGTAGAGCGGCCTTGACGGAACCCATACTGGCGATCAGGTAGAAGGTTGTGAAGTGATAGATGTTTAAGAATCTTCCTGTTGAGGATAGATTCAAAAACTTTAGATAGGCAGGAAATTAAAGCAATAGGACGGTAGTTTGAGGGATTAGAACGGTCACCCTTTTTAGGAACAGGTTGAATGTAGGCAAACTTCCAGCAAGAAGGAAAGGTAGATGTTGACAGACAGAGCTGAAAGAGTTTGACTAGGCAAGGTGCAAGCACGGAGGCACAGTTTCGGAGAACAATAGGAGGGACCCCATCAGGTCCATAAGCCTTCCGAGGGTTTAGGCCAGCGAGGGCATGGAAAACATCATTGGAAAGAATTTTAATAGGTGGCATGAAGTAGTCAGAGGGTGGAGGAGAGGGAGGAACAAGCCCAGAAACGTCCAAGACAGAGTTTTTAGCAAAGGTTTGAGCGAAGAGTTCAGCTTTGGAAATAGATGTGATAGCAGTGGTACCGTCTGGTTGAAATAGAGGAGGGAAAGAAGAAGCAAAGTTATTGGAGATATTTTTGGCTAGATGCCAGAAATCACGAGGGGAGTTAGATCTTGAAAGGTTTTGACATTTTCTGTTAATGAAGGAGTTTTTGGCTAGTTGGAGAACAGACTTGGCATGGTTCCGGGCAGAAATATAAAGTGCATGAGATTCTGGTGATGGAAGGCTTAAGTACCTTTTGTGGGCCACCTCTCTATCATGTATAGCACGAGAACAAGCTGTGTTAAACCAAGGTTTAGAAGGTTTAGGAGGAGAAAAAGAGTGAGGAATGTACGCCTCCATGCCAGACACTATCACCTCTGTTATGCGCTCAGCACACAAAGACGGGTCTCTGACACGGAAGCAGTAGTCATTCCAAGAAAAATCAGCAAAATACCTCCTCAGGTCCCCCCAACTAGCAGAGGCAAAACGCCAGAGGCACCTTCGCTTAGGGGGATCCCTGCAGCTGCCACTACAACTACTACTACTACTACTACTACTACTACTACTACTACTACTACTACTACTACTACTACTACTACTACTACTACTACTACTACTACTACTACTACTACTACTACTACTACTACTACTACTACTACCACACCACAACTATTACTACTACTACTAGACTACTACTACTACTACTACTGCTACTACTGTTGTTGCTGCTGCTGCTACTACTACTACTACTACTACTACTACTACTGCCACTAGCTGCTGATGCTGCTGCTACCACTATTACTACTACTACCACTGCTACTACTACTACTACTACTACTACTACTACTACTACTACTACTACTACTGCTACTAGCTGCTGATGCTGCTGCTACTACTACTACTACTACTACTACTACTACTACTAGTACTACTACTACTACTACTACTACTATTACTACTATTACTACTACTACTACTACTACTAGTAGCTGTTGCTACTACTACTACTACTACTACTACTACTACTACTACTATTACTGCTTCTACTACTACTACTACTGCTTCTACTACTACTGCTTCTACTACTACTACTACTACTACTACTTCTACTACTACTACTACTACTACCACTACTATTGATACGACTACTATTACCATCACTCCCATAACTACTACTTCTCTTCCCTACGCCTGTTCCTCCTCCTACAGCTATTTATACTATCACTACTATTATAATAATGGAACGCGAACACACAGAAGCATTAGCATACACTGGTATTTTTAAATCGTAATGAAAATACTCTGGGTTCGCGGTGCTCTGTGAAAACGAATCCCTGATAAACCCCCTAAAGTTACGCAACTGTTTGCATTAACGCCTGCATTAATTTGGCTAATAATGCAAATGGAAGAATATAAAACCTTATAATTTAGTGCTTTAATGACAACCGGAGGAGTGTTTCAGTCAGCCTGTGCTGATATCCTACCGGTGACCACAGCATACCTTGTCACGTGCACTCATTACCCACAGCACGCTGTCACGTGCACTCATTACCACAGCACACCTTGTCACGTGCACTCATTACCCACAGCACGCTGTCACGTGCACTCATTACCACAACACACCTTGTCACGTGCACCCATTACCCACAGCACGCTGTCACGTGCACTCATTATCATAGGGCACTTTGTCACGTGCACTCATTACCACAGCACACTTTTTCACGTGCACTCATTACCCACAGCACACCTTGTCACGTGCAATCTCATTATCCATAGTAGTTTGAAGAAGTGAGGAAAGAAGAATAGAAGGATAAAGAAAAAATAGAGAAAACGTTGAAGAAAAGAAAAGAAGAATAATTTCATCTGAACTAAACTTTTACAACATACCCTTTTACGTGCAGCTTTTGCGTATAGCATACCTTGTCACCTGTAGTCATTACCCCGTGCACACCTTGTCACATGCTCCCTCATTGTCTACACCACATCCTGTCACGTGTTGTCATTATAACTTCAGCACACCCTGTCACGTGCTGTCATTATAACTTTAGCTTGCTTAATTATCTACGGCGTACCTTTACGTAACACCTTCATTAGTGGACACCTTAATGAAACAGCAAGTGTACAACTTTATGAAACACCTAAATTACCTTTATAAAACACATTATTAGTGCACACCTTGATTATTGAACACCTTTATGGATCACCTAATTTGACAAAATTTACATGTTACATGCGTGATATAACGTGTAACCCTATGAGCCCTTTAACCTTCGTCCTTCACCTTGGAATATTAAAGACAGCACACATCTCTCCACCCTCAAGGTCAAACACACCATGACCTGCACCCTCCACACACTCTTCATCCTTGGCGCGCGCGCTCTCTCTCTCTCTCTCTCTCTCTCTCTCTCTCTCTCTCTCTCTCTCTCTCTCTCTCTCTCTCTCTCTCTCTCTCTCTCTCTCCAGTTAAAGCAAATATACGAACCAGAGACAAGCAGCAATCTTCTCTTCCGTTTCTACGCCGCTAGCCATTTCTGTGACCCAAATTACAACAAACTGGCGATTTAGGTTATCAAATTCGTTCATGTGTTTACAGTAATTGTGATGCTCCCGGTGACAGGACAACATGGCAGTGCTTTGCTCCGTTATACATAACGGACAAAAATGCGTTGCATATTTAATTATTCTTGGAAAAGTACATTATGTAAAAAGATTTAGTTGGTGTCGCATTTCTATGAGATAAAGTGTTAGTTAATGCAGCTATAAAATCCAGCGAATTAGTAGACAATGTACATTGCTATCAGTGTATATATACTCGTATATATATATATATATATATATATATATATATATATATATATATATATATATATATATATATATATATATATATATATATATATATATATATATATATATATATATATATATATATATATATATATATATATACACTGATAGCAATATACATTTTCTACGAATTAGTATACAATGTATATTTATATATATATATATATATATATATATATATATATATATATATATATATATATATATATATATATATATTATATATATATATATATATATATATATATACACACTGATAGCAATATACATTTTCTACGAATTATTATACAATGTATATTACTATATATATATATATATATATATATATATATATATATATATATATATATATATATATATATATATATATATATATATATATATATATATATATATATATATATATATATATATATATATATATATATATATATATATATATATATATATATATATATACACTGATAGCAATATACATTGTCTACTTATTCGCTGGATTTTATAGCTGCATTAACTAACTTTATCTCATAGAAATGCGACACCAACTAAATCTTTTTACAAAGTGTAGTTTTCGAATATATATATATATATATATATATATATATATATATATATATATATATATATATATATATATATATATATATATATATATATATATATATATATATATATATATATATCGCATTTCCTGTAAAAGCTAGGACGATTTTTCTACTGCTATTTAACATATAACCCTTTGATATTAGCATTTTTCAGTTTTCCTTGAATATACAAAATAAATCTACCTGTTATTAAAGTAAAACCTTTATTTTTATTGAGGTCACTTAAAATAAAATTTTGAGGTTGCCTGGAATATCCACTTTATCAAGTGAACTTTTTTGGTGTGAGGATGGTGGATGGGCGAAGAAAGTTTAAAACAAAGTCTGGTGCTGATGAAAAAAGAGGCGGTCTTTTATGCATTTACGATTATGAAAAATCCCTCAGTTACCCCTCCATCTCCACCAGGCCGAGGCTGTTGGGTGTGATGGATGTGGGGCGTAAGTTAACAGGCGCCTTTAAGCACCAAGCCCCCACGAAATACTTTTGAATAGTTTCCAAACTTTGTATATAAAAGTATGAGCGAAGAATCTGGATGAAGTCTGCCCCGGCGAGTATAGTTCCACACAGTCTCAAATGTCATCCCGCGTACAAGTTTGGGCTTCGGAGCGTGGCGAGGAGAGGGATCCTGCGGTGAGCTAGATATTGGGGCCTCTGTGTATGTGGCAAAGGATCACGTGAGGATCAGCCACTCAGGCATACTTAGGGTGGATGGACTGATCTTACTTACACATAGATCAACATATAGTGGTCTCCATGCGACCCCAGGTAAATGTATGAAATACAGTAAGGTGTACAAACAATGATCAGTTGCTACGTATATACACGTTGAGAAACTAGTTAATATTTCGGTACAAGTAGCATTATACTGTAAAACGAAGAAAGGTGAAAGCTGACTATGTGTTGGGTATAAACAAATTAGGTCCTTTCTGTGTGAAAAAAAAATGGATGAGAAAGCCTCGTGATTATTACGAATTTAAAAATTAAGATCTACTGTAGCATGCATGGAAGGGATGAAAAAATGAGTCAAGACTATGAAAAAAAAAAAAAAAATGGAAAGTGAGCACGAGCCGATATAATTAAACCACACCTCAATGATTACATACCTAGTGGAAAGAGTAAACATAAGGCTGAAAAAATAATAAATAAATAAAAATAAAAATCCACACAGAGGCAAATATAGAGAATGAAAATATAGAAGGGGGATGACATTATAGCTCAAGGACTTTTTCTGATAACTGATGAGACAAAAAATGAGTCAGTCAATATCTGATAAAAAAAAAAATAAATAAATAAATAAACAAATAAAAAAAAAGGAGATAAAGGAAAAATGAATCTCAGTTGGAAAGAATGAAATTAGATCTCACCAATTTCTCTGAGATTAACCTTCCAACAGCGAAAGGACATATATAAGATAACAAACCTTTACAGCTAAATTCCAACAACAAAGGCGGGAAGGGAATGGAATAAAGAGCGAAGATAAACTGGAATAAATAACACTATAAATGGAAGCCAATTACGGGGAAGCAACCAGCAAGATTTCTCCTCGCACAGACCCTAAAGGCATTAAAGGGAACCACGACTACCTCTCGCACATCATTAATTTTCTGCTTCAATACTCCATTTTGTGATGATTATTATTTCCAGGAACGAAAGGCCTTGATGATTATTATATATACATTTTTTTCTACTTGGAAAGGCAAAATCTCAACACAAACACTATGCAGAGGGAGAGTGAAAAAAAGGGATAAAAAATCCGCATCACCCTCACAATTCATGGGCAAACTTGTGAGGAAATTAGTGCGTGAAGCAGGTAAGGAAATTGAAATATGAGATATGATGTAAGTTTTGCAAAAGAAAAAAGTAAAAATAAAGACGGAAGAAGAAAAAGGCCGGCCAGACTTTCTTGGTTCATTGCAAAGTAAATTGTCCGCCCGGATTATAAGGTTCAGAAATTTACACGTGCGAAAGGAGGAAGAAATCAAAAGAAATTAGATGCAGATTAGGGAAAAGAAGTTATCCAGTTCATCTTACGCTCCAGGAAGAAATTGGAACCTTCTTCCCTTCTTTTCACCACCTTCCTTCATTCCCATCCTATACCGAAGGCTAAATTCTATCTCCTCCTCCCTCTCGTCTTTCTTCGCCTCTTTCTCCTTCAATTCTTCCTGTCCCTCTCCTTCCCGTCCTTTCTCCTCTTCTCCCTTGGGATAGGGGCGTCACACTTAAATTATATTTGACTTTTTTCTCTCCGACGAAAGAATAATGAGGTTCCGGGGAATCCCCGTTCAAGGAGCGACTGAGGCCTCCGCGCGGGTCCACCATATACCCCGTGACCGCTTTTTGTCCCAGAGTGGCTCCTTCACAGGCTGTGCTGCTCCTTGACTGTCTTGGGGTCCGTATGAATACCAGGCAGTTATGAACGTATTGTGATATATCTCAGTGCCAGGAAAGGTTCTTAAGATAATAATGCTATTTGTTTTCAGTACGAGGTAACATTTTCAAGCATACAGGAATTTACGTACACACTCAAACCAAAATTTACACACACACACACACACACACACACACACACACACACACACACACACACACACACACACACACACACACACACATATACATGCATGAGCGCGCACACACGCACACGCGCGAGCACGCACGCACGCACGCACGCACGCGCGCGCGCGCGCACACACACACACACACACACACACACACACACACACACACACACACACACACACACACACACACACACACACACATAGTATGTGAGGGAGGGCATAATAAAGAAAAAACAACACCTGCAATTGCTTCTGAAATCATGGCGTGACATTCTCTGAGCGGAAGGCGCCTTAATAACCTTATCGCGACGACCTCAACATTTATTTCCAGCACAACTTCCCGCGTCTGGTCTGCCGCTCA
>NC_087156.1:6807500-6817500 GCF_035594125.1 Scylla paramamosain
TTTGTCCAAGATGCACACACAGGCGTAGATCGCTCCAGTCGCTTCGCATTATCTCGGTACTGGTGGCTTTCCTTTTGTCACAACACGCTGCCAAACGTATTTCCTGTGCGCGGCATAAAAGTCACCCCTCTTACTTGGTACCCATGCTTGAATACCCTGTAGTGAGTTTTGACTTATTTTTCCACGAGCTTTCTAAGGTAATAAGTATCTGTGTGTGTGGATCATTTCTCGCTGTACCTTGCAAGACAAAATGGCTGCTTCAATAGCTCATGCCCTTGTGACACATGTAATTATTTCCTTTCTTCGCCAAAAATTATTCTCTATGATAATGGCGCTGAATTTATAAACGAGTTGTTTGCACTGCATTGAGAATCCAACAGACTTAGATTGTGGCACACCATCCGGCATCTAACGGAGTTGTGGAGCGAGCGAACCGTAACATTTTAGAGGTGTTGCGGCATGTCACGGATGGTTTCCCTCATATATGGGATTCATAGCTTTCTCATATTGCGGCGTCCATTAATTCTTCTTATAACTCCGGCATCAATGAGTCGCCAAACTTTTGTTCTGTTCGGGAAAGACAAACGCTTGCCGTATGACATCTTGCTTGAGAAGCTTAAGCCCTTATGTAACCCCGATGTCTGTACCAAGTTGCAACTAACTTGCATCCTTCATCAAACCGTGTGCACTCACCTACGCACCTGAAACACTCAGGGTTGCGCTCGTCAGCATCACTCGGCTCGTTCTCCCTCATATCAGCCGGGTGACGGTGTTTCTCATAAGCTTTACCTGGGACTCCAAATTGGCTCCCAAACATCTTGGTCCCTTCAGGATAGTTTCCCAGATGGGGAATAAATACAAAATTATTAATCTAAAAATCCATGAGGAGGCATGTGTTTACGCCAGGCACATCCACCCCACCCTCCCATCTCTCCCTTCACCTCAACCTCCATCCCCACCTCCCTCACAGTCTTCCTCTCCTCTCCGTCATCCTCCCTCTTCCCGTCACATTCCATACTTCACACACTCTTCTGTCCGCCGTCATCCCGCTCCACCTCTTTAACTGCTCTTCCATTTTCTTCTCTCTCTCTTTTGTGCATATATATATATATATATATAATATATATATATATATATATATATATATATATATATATATATATATATATATATATATATATATATATATATATATATATATATATATATATATATATATATATATATGTATGTATATATATATATATATATATATATATATATATATATACATATATATATATATATATATATATATATATATATATATATATATATATATATATATATATATATATATATATTTTTTTTTTTTTTTTTTTTGTCTAAATTTATATTTCTATGTATGTTTTTTTTTTTTTCTCTCGCTCATGGCACCACCATTTTTTTCTATTGTAAATACACCAACACTGCTGGGTAATAAGTTTTTGTTTTGTATAAGTATAGGTCGGCTGAGGGCAGCCGACTAGTAGGTGGCCGAGCTTTGTACCATATATTATTTGTTATATTTGTTTAAGTGCAAACCACGCGGGCGCACAAGAACACGTGAGGGACGCGACCCTCGTTCTTTCCCATCTCAACTGACTTACCCATGTGTCGATCCCTTGGGGAAACGCCTTGAGGCACACCTTATCACCTCCACACACTTTTCTCCTAAACCACGCGACAAATGTATTCTGTGTGATTGGTGGACACCTATTGGTCCGGGCTCAGTATATTATGGCCAAGATTCGGCCTGGGGAGATCAGCACTATTATAGACTCGGAGGCGAGAGCACCCTGCATTCTCTACATAAATAAACGTCAAAGCCACAAGATCTGGTTCCATCACCCTTATCACCAACTACACATTAGAGAGAGGTAGCCGTCGTAAGACGATACACAGCACACTCTAAACTTTTCAAATTATAACCGGCTACTCTACTCCTTCATTTATTTTTTCCCTATTTAATAGCTTGTTAAAACATTGGCAGGATATCTGCTTTTTGCACTAACATCTCTCCATTTGAACCGGAAACTACCACATCTCGGATATTTGCTCTCTTACCTTTACATACGAGTATAAATGTTAATAAACCAATAAAAAATAGAGTGAAAAAGAATATATGCAACAATTCTATCTACCTACCTATCTATCTGTGTATAAATCTATCTATTTCCCTGTTTGTTTACCTATCTATCTATCTATCTATCTATCTATCTATCTATCTATCTATCTATCTATCTATCTATCGAGAGAGAGAGAGAGAGAGAGAGAGAGAGAGAGCGCAGCAGCATCTGCAGCTACTACTTCTACTGCTACTACTACTACTATTGTTGGGTGTGACATGGCACCAACATGGTGACTTCTGGTGTCACCCAGGTCGCCGCTCCTTGACCCATCAGCAGGTCAGGAGATTGGTTCAGGTCACCGTGTTCTTTACAGGTGTCTTTACTGGCTCGGGTCACCTTATTGTTCCATGTGTGCCTCCACAAATAAGTTACCGCATGAGGAAGAACTACTTTCATTAACTGTACCAAGCAACCCGCAAACACGCCAAGAGGTGGTTATCTCATGAAAGTCCTTATGAATCACCAAACTGTCAAATATCCGTTCAATGCTAAAGTCTTTTTCTTTGTCCTCAGTAATTTGTCTAATTTTATTTGTTTTTTTTTTAGAAAAATCTAGCTATACTATTGCCATGGATGCGTATCCTCCGTCTGAAATGTACGTGCATGAACGGCGTCAGCATCTTTGGTCTAAAATTATTTGTTTTCTGGCTTCAGGTGTTGACGATGATACTTCTAATGTCGCTCTCTATCTTCTTATATCTTTCACGATTTTATAGTAGAGAAGGAAAAGATGAATAAATTACACAACGCTACCACTGGCGCTGATGTCTTGCAACACTATGGATCAGATGAATCAGAAGAAATCTGGAGAATTAAGGATTAGATTGATTCTTTATTTTTAATTAACGTAAAATGGTCACTGGCCAAGGGAAACAAAACCGAAAAAGAAAAAAAAAATTCCACTTAGGTGCCAGTGTCAAAAGAGAAGTCAAGAGAATCATCGAACATTGAAGGATAAATGTCTTGAAACCTCCCTGTTGAAAGACTTCAAGTCATAGGAAAGAGAAAATACAGAAACAGGCAGGGAGTTACAGAGTTTACCAGAGAAAGGGGTGAATGATTGAGAATATTGGTTAACTCTTGCATTAGAGAAGTGGACAAAATAAAGAAAGAAGAAAGTCTTGTGCAGCGAGGCCGAAGCAGGAGAGGAGGCATACAGTTAGCAAGATCAGAAGAACAGTTAGCATGAAGGAGGAGCAGGAGGAGGCAGTAGACACCTGCCGAAACGATAATTACTCCCATTGAGGTCTAAAGCACTGTTCAGGGGGTGCTGTGAACTTATCATTAAACCCAGCTGTGACCTCACTGAACGTTTCCCTTTGTGTCTCACAACACAAGGGGGCAGTCACAGCCTGCCCTCTAAAGACAACTCTCTTCCTCCACACAAAACTACAAGCACCTAATAACACACGCACACTTCACTCAAAAATTTTAAAATCATCATGGCGACTCCTACACCGGCCTCGGAGTCCCCATCTGGGGAGGGGACCATAAATGTCCCCAGGTCGGACTGCCTTTCTGTCGACGATCCTAAGTGTCTTGACACCCCCATCAACTTTTTCTTCATTAACTTCTGCAACATTCGCGGTCTAAGATCTAATTTTCAATCTGTAGAACACCATCTCTCCTCTTCTTTTCCTCACTGAAACTCAGGTGTCTGAGGCAACTGACAGTAGCCCCTTTTCTGTTCCCTTCTACTTTCTCTATCCTCATTTTCGATCCAAAGCTGGATGCTGTGTTTATGTGCGCAATGACTTAACCTGCTCTCGTGCCCACACTTTTGAATCTTCCAAGTTTTCCATCATCTGGCTACGACTACAGAGTCACTCTCATACTAGATTTATCTGTGCTGTATACCTCTCACCTAACTCCTCTGACTATAAGAATTCTTTGCCTACTTAACTTCCAAAGTGGAGCACATTCTGACTCTGTTCCCTTTTGCAGAGATCTCCATTCTTGGAGACTTCAATGTTCACCACCAGCTTTGGCTTTCCTCTCCCTTCACTGACCATCCTGGTGAACTAGCCTACAACTTTGCTATCCTCCATGACCTAGAGCAATTGGTGCAACATCCTACTCGTATTCCTGACCGTCTTGGAGATACGCCCAATATTCTTGATCTTTTCCTAACCTCTATACCTTCTGCTTATGCTGTCACCCTTTCTTCCCTGTTGGGCTCCTCCGATCACAATCTCATATCTTTATCTTGTCCTATCGCTTCAATCCCTCCTCAGGATCCCCCTAAGCGAAGGTTGCCTCTGGCGTTTTGCCTCTGCTAGTTGGGGGGACCTGAGGAGGTATTTTGCTGATTTTCCTTGGAATGACTACTGCTTCCGTGTCAGAGACCCGTCTTTTTGTGCTGAGCGCATAACAGAGGTGATAGTGTCTGGCATGGAGGCGTACATTCCTCACTCTTTTTCAGGTCTTAAACCTTCTAAACCTTGGTTTAACACAGCTTGTTCTCGTGCTATACATGATAGAGAGGTGGCCCACAAAAGGTACTTAAGCCTTCCATCACCAGAATCTCATGCACTTTATATTTCTGCCCGGAACCATGCCAAGTCTGTTCTCCAACTAGCCAAAAACTCCTTCATTAACAGAAAATGTCAAAACCTTTCAAGATCTAACTCCCCTCGTGATTTCTGGCATCTAGCCAAAAATATCTCCAATAACTTTGCTTCTTCTTCTTCCCTCCTCTATTTCAACGAGATGGCACCACTGCTATCACATCTATTTCTAAAGCTGAACTCTTCGCTCAAACCTTTGCTAAAAACTCTACCTTGGACGATTCTGGGCTTGTTCCTCCCTCTCCTCCACCCTCTGACTACTTCATGCCACGTATTAAAATTCTTCGCAATGATGTTTTCCATGCCCTCGCTGGCCTAAACCCTCGGAAGGCTTTCCTTCCTAGGACTAACAGAACACACGGGCTTGCAACCCTGGTGAAGAACTCTCTCTCAGCCACAAGGATCAGGGACCCTCCGGACTGCGGCGAAAACAACGAGGTCCTGGGAGTCCGGGTAAAGACCAAGAACAGGGAAGTGGCCATCTACAACGTGTACCGAAACTTCCACGCTGATTTCACTGTCGGGGAACTCTTCAGCGTTGCCCACTACGAGTCAGTCATCATAGGAGGTGACTTCAATGCCCACCACCCGGGTATAAACCCAACGCTAGGGAGACGAAACCCAGCTGGCGCGCTTCTAGTCAACTCCCTTGAGCAAACGCCAGAAGTCACACTCCTCACTGAACCTCAATCCACCCACACGAGGGGAGGCACCCTCGACCTCACCCTGGTGTCAACGGACATCTTCCCTCAAACACGATGGAACATACACCCGACACTCACTAGTGACCACTTCGCCATCGAGGTCACCTTAGCAGATGAAGCCCCCGAACGTCCACCTGTCCCGCCGCCAAGATGGAACGTCAAACAGATTAACTGGGACCTCTTCCAACAGGAATTAGACGCCTGGAGCGCACAATATGCCCCCCCAGATGACATCAACGAGGCAGAGAGGGACATGGTAAGAGCCTTCCACGCCGCGCTGGAAAAGTCGTGCCCAAAGGTCGCTTGTGGGGGGCGCCAATATAAGGACCATTGGTATTACGACACTGAAGTGAAGGAGCTCTACGCCAGAGTAAACACTGCCCGAAAACTCTTCCGTCGCAGCAGAACACCTGACAACCTCGAACTCTTGCAAGCTGCCGTCAGAACTACCGACAGAAGGCTGAAGGAAATCAGGCAGGAGAAGTGGCTGGAGTGGTGCGCCTCACTCAACGCACACACGTCCCTCAGCCAACTATGGGACCACATTCGGAGGGCAACCGGCAAAGGAAAGAGAAGAGCTCCTCCTCATCCCGCACCTCAGCAGGAAGCAGAGCGACTTGTCACCCTATTCAGAGACAGGGCAGAGTCAGCCCAGCTCCCCGAACCCACGAGGAGAATCCAACATGACAGACATGAAAGGAGAAGCAATCTCGTTGAGGAAGCGTGTCAGACAGCCAGCGCTCACGATGCAGCTTTCACCTACGACGAGCTGCTCGTGGTGCAAAAGACGAGCCGGCAGACAGCACCCGGGGAGGATCAGATTTCGTACACAATGATCCACAAAAGCGGAGAAGGCACAAAAAGGGCTCTTCTGGCATTAATCAACGCCTCCTGGCAACAAGGCCAACTGCCAGACTCCTGGAAGAGGGCTATCGTCCGGCCCATACCTAAGCCCAAAGACCCAGCGAACCCGAGGCCCATTCATCTCCTGAGCTGTCTGGGGAAAACAGCTGAGAAACTAGTGAGGAAAAGGCTCGAATTCAAGGTCGGTCCCCTTCACCCGCAGCTATTTGCCTTCACCAAGGGAGTAGGGACGGCCGAGAACCTCGCCGGGCTTCTCAGCTCCATCGACGAGCACCCGTCTGTTGTCGTATTCCTAGACCTGGAGAAGGCCTTTGAACTGATCAACCCCGACACCATCCTCGAGACGCTCATGATGAAAGGTGTGGAAGGGCGGCTGCTCCGTTGGATCAAGAGCTACATCTCCATGAGGGAAATATCAGTGGCCTTCCAGGGAAAAACCTCACAGACATGCGTGCTTGAAAACGGGACTCCACAGGGCGGGATACTTTCCCCCCTCCTCTTCAACCTCGTCATGGAGCGCCTAGTGACCACAAACTTTGAAAGAGGCGTCAGGCTACTCTGCTACGCCGACGACCTCCAACTCATTGTACAGGGAGCACTGCGTCACGTGAAGACACAGAGAGCCCTGAGACGCCTGGAAGACGCCTGCATGGAGCTCGGCCTTAAAATAAACCCCAACAAGACAAAAGCCATCAACTTCCGGGGCAAGCAGACACCCAACATTCAGCTACAGATACAGGACACAGCCATCGAGTGGGTAGCGTCCCACCAGTGTCTGGGGGTACACTTTGACCACCGCCTAACCTTCACTCCGCAAGTGACCTACCTGCGGGAACGGATGGCAACGCGTCTAAACGCCATGCGGAAGCTGACCGGGTTGTCAGCGGGGGCCGACTTAAGCGTCCTCCGCACCTACTACATCCACGCCATCAGGTCCTTAGTCGACTACTCCGCTGTCGCTTTGGTCGGTTTTGACTCCCGTCGGATACAGGCACTCCAGATTCAGCAGAACAAGGCTCTACGGCTAATGGTTGGGGCACCGATATGGGCCAAGATAGCCAAACTGCAGGTCGAAACCAATGTTGCGCCAATCGAGGTGAGGATTACCAAGATCGTCGCAACTGTCGCAGCCAAAATCCTAACAAGACCGGGCTACACTCTCACCAGGGACAGACTGCGGGCGGCTATAGCTCAAGGGCCGCACTTCGACGATGCACGCTGGACTCGGAAGGTCGCCGCTGCCTTGACTGCATCCAACCTAGGATTTGCCGCCAACCTCGGTGAAGACGTCCCCAACGCCAACTACGACCCACCTCCCCCATGGACCGCGACAAGGACCACCTACAGCTGCAGACTCCCGGATGCGCCCAGAGACGACGCTACGCGACGACGAATCCATGGAGAACTGCAAATAGCCCGCTTCGCGTACGTAGGATCCGCCGTCTACTACACGGACGGCTCGGTGGATCCGGACACGAGAAGATGTGGGGCAGCCTTTGTGAGTGACGACGGGGACCACCCCTTCCAGTTGTCAGATGGATGCAGTAGCTTGCAGACAGAACTGGCAGCTATTCAGCAAGCCACGCTGCATGCTGCGGCTCTTGACAGCAGCCACGTCGTCATACACACCGACTCCAAAGGGGCCATCGAAGTGCTTCAGCATAAAAACCTCCGTGACAACATCTCCCTCACAACTTCCATCCTCAGGAACATCGGTGAACTCGAGGCACAAGGGAAGTCCGTCACCATAAACTGGATCCCGAGTCACGTCGGGATCGCAGGCAATGAGTCAGAGGACGCATTGGCCAAAACAGCGTCAGCCTTCGCGGAGGTCACTCTTCAGATCAGACCCTCCCTCTCAACCCTCAAAAAGGCAGCGCGGCGTAGAGAAAATAACATCACCGCCAACAGGAACCGATCTTACGCCAACGAAGGGTCCAGGAGCTGCAGCTGGTTCCAGGGTGTTACCAGCGGACACCTTCTTCAACTCCCCCGGAATACACCGAGAAGCCTCCGAGTGCACCTCCACCGCCTGCGCCTTGGATATCATTGCAACTGGAGGCTCCCAAGAAGTGTTCAGGCTGAACGACCGTGCCCCCACTGCAACCTACAACAAGAGGAACCGCTCTTCCACTGGCTTCTACAGTGCAACGGGACTACAGAACTCCGCCAGGTGACCCGGAGCCAGCCAGTCGACCCCACTTCCGACGGTGCAAGAGAGACCGCCATCAGGATGCTCAACACCCTCCTCACCCACCATATCGACACACTATGTAATACAATATCACGCTTTCCTCCACCTCGTTAGCTCAGCACAGCTTCACTGAGGGACTTAGTGTTTCAAGTCCCTCTTAGCTTAGCTTAGCTACGGGCCGCTTCGCAGCAATGGCCCGTTTCGGGAGAAAAACACAAATGTTTGTACTCTTGAATAAATCTATAAAAAAAAAAAAAAAAAAAGGAAGGCTTATGGACCTGATGGGGTCCCTCCTATTGTTCTCCGAAACTGTGCCTCCGTGCTTGCACCTTGCCTAGTCAAACTCTTTCAGCTCTGTCTGTCAATATCCACCTTTCCTTCTTGCTGGAAGTTTGCCCTACATTCAAATTTCTGATTGGGGCAGAGCAAACTTGGTATTGTTCAATGCCTCAAAAACTCAATTCCCCCATCTATCAACTCGACACAACCTTCCAGACAACTATCCCCTCTTCTTCAATGACACTCAACTGTCCCCCTCTTCTACACTGAACATCCTCGGTCTGTCCTTTACTTATAATCTGAACTGGAAACTTCACATCTCATCTCTAGCTAAAACAGCTTTTATGAAGTTAGGTGTTCTGAGACGTCTCCGCCAGTTTTTTCTCACCCCCCCAGCTGCTAACTCTGTACAAGGGCCTTATCTGTCCATGTATGGAGTATGCTTCACATCTTTGGGGGGTTCCACTCATACTGCTCTTCTAGACAGGGTGGAATCAAAAGCTTTTCGTCTCATCAAATCCTCTCCTCTAACTGACTGTCTTCAGCCTCTCTCTCACCGCCGCAATGTTGCATATCTAGCTGTCTTCTACCGCTATTTTCATGCTAACTGCTCTTCTGATCTTGCTAACTGCATGCCTCCCCTCCTTCCGCGGCCTCGCTGCACAAGACTTTCTTCTTTCTCTCACCCATATTCTGTCCACTTTTCTAACGCAAGAGTTAACCAGTATTCTCAATCATTCATCCCTTTCTCTGGTAAACTCTGGAACTCCCTGCCTGCTTCTGTATTTCCACCTTCCTATGACTTGAATTCCTTCAAGAAGGAGGTTTCAAGACACTTATTCATCAATTTTTGATCACTGCTTTGACCCTTTTATGGGACTGGCATTTCAGTGGGCATATTTTTTTATTGGATTTTTGTTGCCCTTGGCCAGTGTCCTTCCTACATAAAAAAAAAAAAAAAATGAAAAACCGATAGAAGATAGCAAGAGATACAACACTGCGGCGATGAGAAAGAGGTTGAAGATAATCAGAGGAGGGGGTTGCTAAGACGAAAAGCTTTTGATTTTACCCTGTCTAAAATAGCGGTATGAGTGGAAACCCCCCATACATGTGAAAATACTCTATACATGGGCGGATAAGGCTCCTGTGCAGAGTGAGCAGATGGGGGGCTGAGAAAAACTAGCGGAGACGACTTAGAAAACCTAACTTCATAGAGAAGAGATGTGAGGCTTCCAGTTTAGA
>NC_087156.1:6822500-6862500 GCF_035594125.1 Scylla paramamosain
AGTTAGAGAGAATAGCGTTCACAGAAGGCTGCGATATAATAGGCGTAACAGTCATGGTTAAATGTAGAAGTCAGGGACTATATGGCAGAATATAAAATTCCCGGTTACATAATATTTGAAAAAAGTCGTGAATAAAAAATGGATGTGACATCTTATTCTACACCAAAGCCAGTCTCAGTTCAGTTCTATTATTAAAACCTTTCATTGCACACGCAGATGCTCTATCTATATTATTAAATAATAATTCCGGGACAAAACTAGCATTAGCTTCTATGTACAGACTGCCAGCCCAGCCAATCCAAACTGACAGCGACATTTTCCACCAAATTAGAAAGCTAAGTGACGCACACGACGCCGTAATCCTTGGTGATTTTAATCTACCGGTGGCTAAGTGGGGCAAATCACTCACCTCTCTCCATGGATACGACCTGTATAATAACTTAAAAGAGAGTTCACTTACACAATTTGTGCAAAACTCGACAAGTGATAACCATGTCCTCGACCTCGTGCTTGCTACGAATGATGAATTAATAGAAAATCTGAATGTCGGCGAGGAGTTTGTAATAGTGACCACCGCTCAATCAACTTCATTATAAACTCCATGACTAACGAGTCAAATAAAAACAAAGAAAAAGTCCCTGACTAAAGAAAAGCAAATTTCTGTAAACTCAAATCAATGCTTAATCAAATCGACTAGAATCACTTACATACCACCACAGATATTAATGCTCACTGGAAATCTTTCATGGATAAATACTTAAAAGCATTGTAAGAATGCGTATCCATGAAAAATCGTCGACCTAATCGTCGTTAAACCTAGGTGGTGGAACACAAAAATAGCTAAATGCTTGCCTAGAGAGAGAGATCACCATAACAGATTAAAATCCTTCCGTAATAACGAAGAACACACTAGATTCGTAGAGTTAAGACGTAAAGCAAAGACATTAATCAAACACAGCAAAAGGTGCACCGAGTTACATGTTGCGAGCCAGAGTAAAACGAACAGTAAGGAATGTTATAGCTTTATTAGGCAAAAGAGAGCGATTACTTCAACTACTGGAGCCATAATTGACGAAAATGGAGATAACACTAACGACGAGGAACAAATTAGTATCATTCTAAACAAGTTCTTTGCCTCAGTATTTACAGCAGAAGATCTCAGCGACATCCCTACGGTGCCAGCAGTTCAAATTAATAACAACGACGTCCTAAGTGGCATCATTATAACAAAGTGACGTGTCAGAATGCATCGATAAAGCAAGCAAGTCACCCGGGCCTGACACTATCTCACACCACATCTTAAAAGAAGCGAAATCTGAATTATTTAAACCACTGATAATATCGTTCAATAAATCCCTGCAGTCCGGTACAATGCCTGATGAGTGGAAACTTGCTAACGTAACTCCGATTTAAAAAAAAAAGGCAGTAAATCTGTACCATGTAATTACCAGCCAATTAGCATAATCTCAATCGTATGCAAAATGCTTGAAACACTAATAAGAGATAAACTCGTTAATCACTTTGAAAAAAAAAAACTTACTTAAAAATAAACTCGTTAATCACTTTGAAGAAAACAACTTACTTGAAAATACTCAACACAGCTTCCGTAACAATCGCAACCTCTTAGATTTCTTCTATGATATTGTGATCCAGTATGACGAGAGTAAAGCGGTAGATATAATATATCTTGATTTTCAAAATGCCTTCGACAGTCTCCTGACAAACGTTTACTGATTAACTAAAATCACATGGTATTCAAGGCGACGTGTTGAGATGAGTAGCTAAACAACCGTAAACAAAGTGTAGTAATAAATGGAAAAGCATCCTAGTGGGCTAACCTAACCAGTGTGGTGCCACAGGGATCAGTCTTAGGACCTGTTCTCTTCCTTGTTTATATAAACGACATATATGAGGGTGTTACCGGTATAATATCTAATTTCGCTGATAACACCAAAATAACGAATTCCGTAGTCTCTAACGAACAAGTAATATAAATGCGGAAAAAATCTAGACAAGTTGTCAGAGAAGGGGCAAACCTAGCTGATCAGTTTTATGCAGATAAGTGCATAAAACGAAGAAAGAAACGAGAAAGCAAAGTATATTTTAAATGGTACCCAACATAAAAGTGTTGACAGTGAAATTGATTTAAGAGTAACAAAATCGAGTAGCCTAAAATTTAGCTAACAATGTTCAGAAGTCGTAAACAAAAAAAAAAGAAAAGAAAAGCGAATAAAATAAATGCCTTAATCGGCACATCTTTTGAATATAAATCTAAGGATACAATCCTCACTTTGTATGACTCTTTAGTCTGTCCGCTTTTGGAATACTGCGTTCAAGCATGGTGCCCCTTTTACTAGAGACATTGATAAATTAGAAGAAGTACAGCGTAGAGTAACAAAAATTATACGAAGCCTAAGAAAGAAATCATACGAAGAATGTCTTAAAGAATCAAATTTATTCCCATTAGCACAAAGAAAACTAGAGGCGACTTAATACAGGTGTTTAAAATCATCAAGGGTTTTGAAAACATGGACTGCAATAAATACTTCACGATAGACTCTTCAAATTACACGCGAGGAAACGGTTGCAAGGTTGTTGGGAAATCCATAAATTCTCATGGATAAGAAAAAAAAAAAAAATTCCGAGTAGTAAATCTATGCAATGGGCTTCCTCGAGATGTGATAGATTGTAACACTGTGGAGACTTTTAAACGCCGTCTTGACAAATATCTTGCCTGCGATCTGCGGCTAACAGCGTTTGTTTGTTAGTGATTAACTTCCTTGCCCTCAGGAAATGGAGGCACCTCATTTCATCTATTTCCGTTCTTTCCTATAAAATTTCCTTCGGGTTTTTCCTTTTCTAATCCCGTAAGGTATTTCTTTCCGGCCTGTTTTCCTGTGCGGCTTACGCCAGAGGGAATGGAGGGTGGGGAGACAGCCTTCTGCTTTCCTGTCCTTTTCCTCTACTATCACTTTATTAGCCCTAGGTCAAGTCACCTCATGATGACCGCAAGGCCTGTTGTGGCCAGTTTTTCTATGTAACTCTGTAACTCTCATTACTGCACATACGCACCTCTCTCTCTCTCTCTCTCTCTCTCTCTCTCTCTCTCTCTCTCTCTCTCTCTCTCTCTCTCTCTCTCCCCCCCCCCCCCACCCACCCACCCACACACACACACACACACACACACACACACACACACACACACACGCACTCACACACACACACACACACACACACACAGCTGCCTTGAGTTTCGTCCGCAGGGTCTTTTCTGATGAAGAGACAGTGGACGCGTGTGCTCATTACCGGCGCACCCAGACCATTACGAGTACAACGGAATCAGAGGGCGCAGTATACTAGGGAATAAGGCAAGAATGGCGCTTAATTTCCCCTTAAAAGTCATACTTGTAGATTCTTGGACGTAACTTATTGCACGTTATGTGGAATTACCGAGGAATACGTAGCGCCAAGAATGCAGGTTAAGTCTCGTTGTGTATTCAAAGCAGTCCACTTGTGCTGCAATGCCACAAGGACCACGCAGAGCTGCCGCTACAAACACACACAAACATCCTCCCCTAGCACACACTCTGAGCCTTTATTCGGTTACACGCATGTCTCGCCCTCCTAACGCTTCCTATGCCTTGCTCTGGTCACGCTACTTGCTACTCCCCTTCCTACAAGGTACTCCGCCTCGCCACGCACAGGACCTTCCCCTCCTAAACCCGCCTCTAAACCCCGCCAACACCACGCCTTTCTTTTCTGTCCTCCTCCCTCTGCCCCACAACACACGTCAGCCACAAAGCCATGCCAAACCTACCTACGTGTCCCGTCCCCTTAATCTTAGCCAACGACAACTGGCAGCAGCTCCACGCGATGCTATATGCTCGCCACGTCACGCCACTGCTTATGTGATTGTTAACTGGATTCTTCATTCTTCGGTACACTTTGTTGGATCATTTCTGCAGGGGTGGCGCGGCGTGACTGCTTTATTCTTCGTAGCTTTGTGTGTATATTTTTTTTTACGACTTTCTTGATTCCTTCAGTAAAGAGAGACATAAACCGCATTCCGCCGTCCGGCTTTCAACTAAACACACAGACAGGGCCACAGACACACGACATGAGACACCCACCTACCCTCCCCCCAACACACACACACACACACACAATAAAAACAACATTACTCCGTCAAATGTTCGCTAGCACTGTGTAAAGACCCGCCATTACTTAGGTCACTTCTTTGCAACACACACTGTACAAACACTGCGCCACTCAGGGTCACCTCATCACCACACACCGTAGGCCAAACCAACATACAAGACACGAACACAACGGAATCAAGGAGAACAAACCACACAAGACCTGTTAGTTTTTACGGGGCTGTTTGTGTTTGACTTAAGTGAAGTATTCTAATTTCAAATGATGTGGGATAGTAAAGCCAAATTGTCTCCGATCCTCAACTCTTCTCTCGTTCCTTCGTATAATTTTCCATCACTTTCACTTCAATACAGGCGCCACATGATCTTCTTGTGGTATGTAATATTAGTTGATCAAACAATCCAATTCAGTACATCTTATATTAATATTCTCTCTCTCTCTCTCTCTCTCTCTCTCTCTCTCTCTCTCTCTCTCTCTCTCTCTCTCTCTCTCTCCATCCACACAAACAAAAAAAGGGAGTAAAAAAAAATAAATACACCCCTTGTCTTTCCCCACATAATCACTATCTTCATACACCATGACGACCACCACCTTGACGACGACCCCTAGACACACACACACACACACACCCACACACACACACATATCGATATACTGTGAGACCAACCAACCACCTAGCCCATCCGCCAATTCTGCTTCGTTTTCCCGTCCCTCTTATAAGCGTCGCGTATTGGTTGCTTGGGACCTCAGACCTGCTCTCCAAGGTGGGGAAAAACTCCTACGCACACCTAAAAACAGTAATTCATACGGCAATCGAGGTAATTTATGTCAGGCCGTTTCGCAGAGTGTATTTCCTGCCATTTACGAGTTTTACGGGCAAATGTCCTTAATTTATGAGACTCACCGAACTGCGCTCCCGGTCTCTCTCTCTCTCTCTCTCTCTCTCTCTCTCTCTCTCTCTCTCTCTCTCTCTCTCTCTCTCTCTCCTCTGGTTCTTTACTTGTTCTTGTTCTTGTTCTTCTCCTTTTTTTTCTTTCCTTCATCATTATCATCATAATCATCATCATCGCCATTATCATCTACTTCTCCCATCTCCTCTTTCTTCTTCTTCTTCTTCTTCTTCTTTACCTTTTCTTTTTTCTTCTTTTTTTACCTTCTTCCTTATTATTATTATCATTCTCCTCCTCCGCCACCTCCACCCACCGCTTCTCCACCTGCGGCTGCGCTTCTTCCTCCAACACCACTTTTTTTTTTTTTTTTTTTTCCAGCGGGAAGCCATTTGAAAGAAACCATTGTTAGGGAGATTACTTTTTTTTTTTTTCATGTTCTCTTTTTTTAATAATTCTCGTTTGATGTTGCAGGTTTTGAGGCGGTGGCGGTGGCGGTGGTATTGGTATTAATTAATAGTGGTGATGGTGGTATTGGTGGTAGTAATTGTGATGATGTTGATAACGATGGTAGTGAATGGAGCTGAAAAAGAAGAACATGAAGAGAAGGAGGAGGAGGAGGAGGAGGAGGAGGAGGAGGAGGAGGAGGAGGACGAGGAGGAAGAGGACGAGGACGACGAGGGCGCAGAGAAGGAAGAAGAGGATATGCAGGAGATGGAAGAGAAGAAGGAACAAAAGCGGAAGTAAGAAGAGGAAAGAAGACAAAAAATAAAATGAAACGTTAAAAAAAGATCAGAGGGATGAAGACGAGAAGAGAAAGAAGAGAATAGTTCCTGTATCAGACTTACATTTTCTGCAGAGATGAACAAAAAAAGAAAGAAAGAAAGAAAGCAAAAGACGAATCAAGAGAAAAGAAAAATCAGAAGCGATAATGGTGCATAGTTTCTCCTTTCTTCTTCTTCTTCTTCTTCTTCTTCATCTTCTTCTTTTCTTGTTCTTTTGTTCTTTTTTTAACTTTCTCCTCCTCCTCCTTTTTCTTCTTCTTCCTTTCATATTTCCTCCTCCTCCTCCTCTTTCTTCTTTTCTTCTTTTTCTTCTTCGTCTTCTTCTTCTTCTTCTTTTTCTTTTTCTTTTTCTTTTTCTTCTTCTTCTCCTTCTTTTTCACCTCCTCCTCCTCTTCCTCCTCCTCCTTAATAAGTTTTCTTTCCTTTTCATCTTTCTTCCCCTCTTCTCCATTATTATTTTCCTTTTCCTCTCCTCTCTTAGCTCTCCACGTGATACTTTTGCTTCACTCCTGTTCCAAATAACAGCTTCAGGGTAAACTCTGATAAATAAAAAAAAAAAAAAAAAAAAAAAAAAAAAAAATATATATATATATATATATATATATATATATATATATATATATATATATATATATATATATATATATATATATATATATATATATATATATATATATATATATATATATATACTATATATAAATATATATTTATATAATGTAGCAACACTAAATAAATAAGCAAATAGAAATAACAAAGTAAATGAGTAGAGCGGTGCAGACTGAAGGGAAAGTTTGAATCCAGTCACTAAGAAAAACGATAAGGTCGATAGTCCATCTAAGAAGATCAACTCAGCGAAGACCAAACCTCCGTCAGCGTCCAGGAGGAGGAGGAGGAGGAGGAGGAGGAGGAGGAGGAGGAGGAGATAGAGTGTGGTGATCTGTTTCAGCTTCTTTGGTTCGAGAAAAGCTTTTATAGGAAATATATAAGAGGTATATACTAAAAATCACCCCAAGAGTCTTTATTGAAATCAAAGGAAGCCCAACTATTTTCCCTTTTTTGTTTTTGACATATGGGCGTGCAGAAAATAATAAACTCATATCATTGTTAAAAGGAAAAAGAAAAGAGAAAGAAGGAACTGTACGGAAAGCTTAATATAAAATCTCTTATTAACTTTCTGAAAACTGTAAAATGATTAACAAAGAGAGACAGGAATGTGGTCTTTAAGAAAATGAAAAAAAAAAAGAATAGATGAATACATGAAGGAGGGAGAACGATGAGAGAGAGAGAGAGAGAGAGAGAGAGAGAGAGAGAGAGAGAGAGAGAGAGAGAGAGAGAGAGAGAGAGAGAGAGAGAGAGAGAGAGAGAGAGAGAGAGAGAGAGAGAGAGAGGAGAGAGAGAGAGAGAGGAGAGAGAGAGAGAGAGAGAGAGAGAGAGAGAGAGAGAGAGAGGAGAGAGAGAGAGAGAGAGAGAGAGAGAGAGAGAGAGAGAGAGAGAGAGAGAGAGAGAGAGAGAGAGAGAGAGAGAGAGAGAGAGGAGAGAGATTTGTGGCGAGGGAGAGGAACATTTCTAAACAAAATAACACACTGCAAACACTATATTTCACTACACCTCAAACAAAGTAGAAAATGAGCTGCAAGTCAGAGCGTGAAGGCAGAAACCACGTTACACACGAGCTAAAACAATTAAGTAATTTTAGGAACACAGTAAGCCCCTTATAGCGGACTTACTACAAAGCGATGAAAGAAAAAACTAATTATTGTTGTTATTTCTATTATAATTTTTCTTCTTTTGTATTTTCGGTCCCCTTTCAATTAAGGATTTTCTCCCTTTAAATCAAGAGTAAGATAATAATGAGGTTGATGTTAATGAAAATAATAGTAATAATAATAATAATGATAATAATAATAATAATAATAATAATAACAATAATAATAATACAACAAGCTCAAGTGAATTTCTTCTAGCAAACACCGGAAAAAACACACACACGCACGCACGCACACACACACACACACACACACACACTACGACTACTACTACCACCACCACTACTACTACTACTACCACTACAACGTCAATACTTCCAAAGTTACGCTTCTTGCAATCCTTATCTGTCTGTCTGTATGATTCTCTCTCTCTCTCTCTCTCTCTCTCTCTCTCTCTCTCTCTCTCTCTCTCTCTCTCTCTCTCTCTCTCTCTCTCTCTCTCTCTCTCTCTCTTCCCCCTCCCCCTCCTGTTTTCGTCCGTACTTTCTCCTCCCCGCTGGCACCAAAATTTCATTACCAATTTTTCCCCGAACGTGGACGGCGTGTATGACTTGCTGTTGTTTACATATGGCAAGGCGAGGAAGTGTGCTCTCGTCTACTCAGGTGTATTTTGTTCCGCCTACCTGTTTGTCTTGGTTTTTGCACCTGTTCGTTGTTCGGCCTGTCTCTTTGTCTGCCTCTGTGGGTGGCTAGAATGGGTCGATGTTGTTATTCATTTATTTTTTTCCAGAATCTCGCGTTTCCAAGTTCGTCTTTTATTTCATCAACGTTTGTAGTTATATATATTTTCTCTCTCTCTCTCTCTCTCTCTCTCTCTCTCTCTCTCTCTCTCTCTCTCTCTCTCTCTCTCTCTCTCTCTCTCTCTCTCTCTCTCTCTCTCTCTTCCCTGAAATTATGTTTTAATTGCTGCCACTTCATTCCCTACCTGCTATAAAAGGCGACTAAAAAGGCCCTGGGCGAGCAACCCACCCCCCGCAGTGAATGAATGCTACGTCTTGCATTGGCAATCTCACCATATTTTAGAAATAGAATATTACTGCTAAATACTACTGCTGCTGCTACTACTACTACTACTACTACTACTACTACTACTACTACTACTATTGCAAGAACAACAACAACAACAACAACAACAACAACTACCACTACTACTACTACTACTACTACTACTACTACTACTACTACTACTACTGCTGCTGCTGCTGCTGCTGTTGCTACTGATGCTGCTACTACTACTTTTGTAATTGCTATTATGCATATATGAAAAAAAAAATCATAACAGCGTTCTGTGATACGAGTAATGCAGAAAATACAGCTACACTGTAATATAATGATTTTAACTTAAAATTTGATAAAGAAAATATGAATCATGTCTTGCATTATAACGAACTGCTCGATTTTTTGGCTTTACTTGGATTCTTTTTAAAACTCAAAACGAAGTGACAGGCATGAAACCCTTGACAATCACATAGCATCCCACATTGTTAAAATACCTATTCTTTTTATCCTCCAGGCACTATTTTTAACAGATTCGACAGGAGAGAAAGTCCACATGACTGAAATAAAACCACTGTCTCCTATTTTTTGTGTCTCTAAAAACTCGGACGACAAAAGCAGCAAAGAGGGAAGGGAAGGGCTGTGTAAGGGGATGGGGTGTCGATGAAGTTAATTTCTCTCTCTCTCTCTCTCTCTCTCTCTCTCTCTCTCTCTCTCTCTCTCTCTCTCTCTCTGCAATCCTAACTGCATTTGACACACCCCACAGCGACGTCCCATCCCACTAATCAAACAAAAACACTTTCTCCACGACCACTGGAAAAAAAAAAAAAATGTACACCGAAGTTTACTCACATTCTGATCATCTCAACATTATTTTTTCAATTCTATTCACTGGCCAGCCCTTTCAGGTAACAGTAAGAAAATCAGGATGCAAAACAGTGGTGAGTAAATTGCTTTCCACCTTACCCACTTAAATCCACCTGTCCATACCGTAACACGTTCACACACCCCCACCTGAGTACACAGTCGCCTCCCCCTTCCCTATTCCACTCCCTAACTCGGGCACGCGCTTAGACTCGTGATTTTCAGCTCAATCTCACACAAGTGACCGCAACATTGTTCATTCCCTAAACCCCTACGAGACCCCTAACCTTCCCCTCCCTTCCTTCCCCTTCCTTTCCCTCCTGCCATCACTCATCGCCCTCAGTCCCCGCCGCCGCCACAACAGGACGCAACCCTCCCCTCCCGGGCTTTCCCAACGCCCCAGCCGGGAGTCAAGACGGGGAATAAATTGAATTCTCTCCCTTTTGCTGACAAACCAATTTTGTGCGCCATGTTCCCGGCCTGTAGTTTTTTGCCCTTCTCTGACGCCTACCTCCCTTCCTTCCTCCCTCCCTTCCTCCCTCACTCCCACAAGAGCTGGGGCGAGTGACGAGAATAGAGTAATATTTTCTTTCCCCCACCTTGAGGCTTTTGCGTGTGGTCAAACGGCTAACATTTGAGCCTCGTGTAGAGGGCAACGGCCAAGGTGGGATAAGTCTCATGCTATTTCTAAGAGGGAAACTTGTTGGCTTTATTCTGTACGAGTGTTGAGAAGGGAATACTTGCAGTACTTGACATTGTCAGGCGTGCTCATGAGCCCACGCATGTGCTATTCCTTCCCCTTCAACGCCCCTTACACACACACACACACACACACACAGACACACACACAATCCCACGTCACACAAAAAAGAAAAAAATGAAAGAGCTTCAAGAAATTCTATAATTAAAAAAGAGAACCGAAACGAAGTAAACAGAAATAGCGAGAAAACGTAGAGACAATAATTCCATTCTTCCTTGAACTCTTGTAACGATTTCTTTTACAGGCGTACAAAGAAAGACACGAGAGAAAAAGAGGGAAATATATGAATGGATGAGAGAGAGAGAGAGAGAGAGAGAGAGAGAGAGAGAGAGAGAGAGAGAGAGAGAGAGAGAGAGAGAGAGAGAGAGAAGAAAAGTGTAAAGTTCTCCATATAGGGACCAACAACGTTTACGCAACATATGTAATAAATAATATGCCACTGCCAAACCCTGAAAAAGAAAAGATTTTGGTGTTGCAGCGTCGAAAGATCTAAAACCCAGTGAACACTGCACAGAAACAGTAAAGACAGGAAATAAATTACTAGGGTTCATTGGAAGAAACTTTGAATTTAAATCAGAAAGTTATACTTGCCTTATATAACTCGTGCGCCCTCATCTAAAATACTGTATGCATTTCTGGTCATCGTATTAAAAAAGAAAAAAAAAACATTGATAAACTTGAAAAGATACAGTTTAGAGTAACGAAAATTATTCCAGGACTTCATGATAAACCATATGAGGAACGACCGGAAAACAATTAAACTTATTTAAGCCTAACGAAACGTAGGATATGAGGAGAACTAATTGAGGTTTTCAGAATTTTTAAAGGTTACTATAACTTTCAATCATAAAATATGAAAATATCTTAGTTGCAAGATGGCGCCCAAATTTTTAAAATTCCTCGCGACGAAGTATTTCTTATTTTAATCACGTCGTATTTACAACGTGATTAAAAAAAGAAATATTGAATATGAATACTATGTAAGCTTCCTTCAGAAATTGTAAACAGTAATTCAACTGAAAAAAAAAAAACTTAAAACCTAATCCCCAACAAGCTCTCTTCTTGTCTGAATAATTACATAAAATTATAACTCCCCACTTTTACTAAAATAAGTCATTTACTTTACAGACAGCGATATTATCATTAGTGTGTTCATTTTCAGATAGGCGTATAGAATCCGCCATAGGGTGAATACTAGAACTTCCTTTCAATCTTCCCTATGAAAATTCCATGTCGGTTCTTTTTCATAATGCATGGTATTTTTCCTGCCTATTTCAGTGCCAGCGCAAGCTGGAGGGAGTGGTGGGTGGGGAAGAGCCTTCTGCTGTACTGTCCTGTCTCTCTATTCTGTGGATGTTTAGAAGCAGTTACCGAACAGCCTTGCAAGGACCTAAAGGTCTTTTGCTGTTTGGATTTCCTTTATATTCCTCCTCCTCCTCCTTTCTCATCCTCCTCCTCTCTCCCTCTCTCTAACCCTTCCTTTCTCTCCCCAACTCTCTCTTAGCTTCCCTCCCACGCTTCATGTCGAGGTCATAAGGTCTGTCTTGCACCAAATATTTCCTTCGAGAAGCTCTCACGTTCCGTCCTTCCTGTCTCGCAAATGCCGGCAAACTGAGAAAACTTGCCAAATAAAAATAATCTGACAACTTGGTGCCTCGGTGATGCAAAGCTGAGACACAGCCCAGGATACAAAGACAAGGACACTGAGAAGAAGATACGAAGCCTTTGAGGATATAAGACTCAACTTGGAAATCCAGACTGAGAGAGATACAGAGAGAGACAGAGACAGAGTGACATCCCGGAAAGCGTTGGGTGGAGATTTGCCGCCTGAGAACCGCCTGTCAACCTGAAGGAGGCGCCGTCGAGGTGACCTCGGTAACGAATGAGAGCAATAGCATCGCTGAGGCACGGCAAGCCAAGTCTCAAGTCTCCCTCAGGAGTGATCTCGAGCCTGATTAGCGTTTATGAGGATCTGCACGGTGCTGTCGAGCGATTCTTTATGCCGCCCCTCCCCCCATCACCCAGAGCGCCAGGCCTCTTACACACACCCACGGTTCCTTTGCCACCGCGGTACTCAGAAGCCCTTTATCAGCACACCGGTTCGCAATGCCTTTCTTTCTTTGTGACTTGCATTGCTACTTCCACGGAAACTCCTGTGCGTGGGGAAAGCGTTATCATTTTAGTGGAAACAAGAGTGCTTTTTCATTTCGTTTTCCATGGTGAGTCCCTTGACTGCAGTTAGCGTGACGTCACCTGATAAAATGCTTGCGAAACGGGTGGCGGTAAAACAGAAGAACAGAAACAGAGTAAGCGTTCTGACACAAGAAAATAATTGAAGGCAGGAAAGTAAGAGAAGGTGAATAATGAGAATATTATATGTGCCAAGAGTACAAGAAGTATTAGTAAAAACAGAAAGATATGGAAAACATACCTCGTAATGTGGAGAAAATTAATGACATCTGGAGGGAAGTGTGAGAAAGTTGTAGTCACTTTGTAGATCGTGGCAGTGTTGTTTGTTGTTGTTGGGCTGCCACGGCCGTAGTAGTAGTAGTAGTGGCATTAGTAGTGGTAGTGGTGGTTCCAGGTGGAGCTGGAGACGAAAAAATAATAATAATAACAATTAAACACAACATAATCGCCGCATCCATTTGCTTCGTTATCTGCAGTTCACTTCCTTAGGTCACTGACTAAATACACTAATAGGATTACACCAAAGTATAAAAGCATTAAGGGGCATTACTTCCTCTCAAAGCTATTTCCATTTAAGCCTTTCGGTACGAGGGCGGCGTAACATGCAAGGTGTTGAACTAAAGAACATGAAAGCAAGAAAAGAAAACTGAACAAGCCTTCACGTGAACATAACAAAAAGGAAACGTATGAGACGTGTTTGGTGTGTAGGAAACTGAGTGTGTTTCTCCATAAAGTCATTTGCGGCATAAATGTGTTGTGGTGGTTGGCAATAAAAATTAATTACTCTTTATTCATATAATAATTATGAGCATTACAATACAGCAAACAATAACGGCATCATCTACCACCACCACCACCACCACTATTACTACTACTACTACTACTACTACTACTGCTACTTCTAGTACTACTACTACTACTTCTAGTACTACTACTACTACTTCTTCTACTACTACTACTACTAAAATAATAATAATAATAATAATAATAATAATAATAATAATAATAATAATAATAATAATAATAATAATAATAATAATAAAAATAATAATAATAATAATAATAATAATAATAATGATAATAATAATGATAATAATTATAATAATAATAATAATAATAATAATAATAATAATAATAATAATAATAATAATAATAATAATAATAATAATACTGTTACTACTACTACTACCATCATTCCATCTACTACTATTATTGCCACAAAGAGTGCTGCTGCTGTTGCTATTGTTACTGTTACTGCTGTAGCTGTTACTACAACTGCTACTTCTATTGCTACTGCTATTACTACTACTACTACCACTACTACTACTACTACTACTACTAGTTTCCATATATACAATTCTAGCAGCAGCAACGTCAGCAAGAATAACAACAACAACATCAGGAATAATAATAATAGTAATAACAATAATAACAATAATAATAATAATAATAATAATAATAATAATAATAATAATAATAATAATAATAATAATAATAATAACAGTAATAATAATAATAAAAATTATAGTATTAATAAAAATAATGACAACAGCAGCAACAAG
The DNA here is from genome assembly GCF_035594125.1 of Scylla paramamosain. Classification (NCBI taxonomy): domain Eukaryota; kingdom Metazoa; phylum Arthropoda; class Malacostraca; order Decapoda; family Portunidae; genus Scylla; species Scylla paramamosain. Next base: position 6,836,469 of record NC_087156.1, read on the forward strand.
AGCAACAACAACACCAACAACAATGAACAATAATAATAATAATAATAATAATAATAATAATAATAATAATAATAATAATAATAATAATAACAATAATAACAGTAATAATAAATAATAATAATAATAATAATAATAATAATAATAATAATAATAATAATAATAATAATAATAATAATAATAATAACAATAATAACAATAATAATAATAATAATAATAATAATAATAATAACAATAATAATAATAATAATAATTCTATTGTTACTGCTACTTCTACTACTACTACTACTACTACTACTACTACTACTACTACTACTACTACTGATACCACTACCACGACAATCATCAATTACATTATCGCCGTCACCATCATTATTGTTCGCTTCATGATTACCAGTCACATAACAGTAATCAGTATTATCATAACGAACAGAACATTTCCATAGTGTAGAAAACTTTACCCTAAAATTTATGTTACGTTCTGCGACACTTAATTGGGTGCAAATAAATCCACTAAATTTTAACATTAAAATTCTCCACATTAGAATTGACAACGAACATGCTTGGATACGTAAATGTGTGTGTGTGTGTGTGTGTGTGAGAGAGAGAGAGAGAGAGAGAGAGAGAGAGAGAGAGAGAGAGAGAGAGAGAGAGAGAGAGAGAGAGAGAGAAATGTAAGTATTAGGCCTAGCGAGAATGAGGAGTGTGGCCGTGGTAGTACACGTGAATGGATAGTTAGAGATGTGTGATACTGACGTGAAAGAAATGGGTGTGAAAGGACGGAAGAAAGGAGATAAGGGGACAAAGGTGCTGTCAAATTATCTATCTAGGGTGTGTACCTGTCAGGTGTAGCTGGCTGGAGGGTGTAAAAAGGTATCAATCTGGATACGGGGGGCGGAAATAGCGTGAATGAAGCAAAGCGAGGTGATCGTGAACAGTGTGCGAGTGTGTGGAGTGTACAAGTGTGACGAGTATAGGTGTAAGAGTGGATAGCAGGAGTATGTAGGAGTGTGTGTGGGTAAGTGTAACATGAGCTGAGTTTACCGTGAGTGTTAATAAAGCTTGACTTGAAACAGTGTGTGTGTGTGTGTGTGTGTGTGTGTGTGTGTATAGTAGGTTTGTCGAGACTGAGGATAAAGTTAGATCTGGAATATGGTGTGTATATGTGTGTATGGGCGTGAATGTGCCAATGAATGTGTGTGTGTTTGTGTGTGTGTGTGTGTGTGTGTGTGTGTGTGTGAGGGTAGGTGAGTGGGTGAAGCGAGTTGTCTCTTAGTTAAGACCATCGGGGCAACTTGCAGGGCTGCCTCCATTTCACGGCTCGTCGCGCAGGTGGCTGGATGGTTACGTTGTTCCCGGGCTCTCCCCCTCCCCCACCTTCATCCTCCTCCAGCTCTGGCTTCTGCTTCACCTCTCTTGAAGCGTGGAGGAGGAGGAGGAGGAGGAGGAGGAGGAGGTCACTGGTTTTCTCGTCTTGATACGAAACAAGCCGCTCATTTATTGACGCATCGCTTAATTTTTCTTTCTTGCGTCGTGCTTTGTTCATCGGTCTGTTCCCTTTTCTGTCTGCACGTGTTTCCTCCTGTTTGTCTGTCTGTCCATTTTTGTCTCATTGCTTCCCTGTTTATATCTATATTTATTTTGATCTGTCTGTTGCATTGCCAAAAAATTTTCAATGAATTAGTCAATCAATCAATCAAACAATCATTCTGTCAATCAGTCTGTCGGTTACTGTATGCTTAGTTTGACTCTCTCTCTCTCTCTCTCTCTCTCTCTCTCTCTCTGTCCCTCTTTAATTCCTTACTCATCACTAAATCCTTCTCCGTTCTCGCTGAATGTATTCGTGCTTCATTTTCCTTTCTTTCTCCTCGCCCAAGTTCCCTTTTACTCTTTTTCTCAATTTTCGCTTCCCTGCTCATCATTCAGTTCTCACCAATCACATTATTTTGCATTTCCTTGCTCTGCTTCATTCAATTTATTTTTTTTATACTTTCTCTTGCCTCATGATGCGTTTCCTAATTAAATACAGGAAAAAAAAAATAGTTTTGATCCAATTCACGAAATCTACGCTCAAATGATTACATCTGCATCTGTAATGACTGGTCTTTTATACAAACAAATAAACGTGTATAAATTTTGTTCGTGAATTTTGTTTACATTATTCTATCTTACTTTTTTTTTAGTATGTTGAAAGAAAACGGTAAAATTACTCTGTGTTTGTGTCTGAGTGTGTGTGTGTGTGTGTGTGTGTGTGTGTGTGTGTGTGTGTGTGTGTGTGTGTGTGTCTGGCAATTTGTCTCTTTCTTTCTGTTTGTCTGTCTCTGTCTGTCAGTTTGTATGTCGCTCTGTCAGTTTGTATGTCTGTCTCTCCCCCTTACCTCTCTCTCTCTCTCTCTCTCTCTCTCTCTCACATTAAAAGAAATATGGCAGCACACGAGAGAGGAGGGAGTGGCCTGGTCTAACAAAGCGTAACTCGCCTGACCTGACCTACTAAGTTGACTTAAACCAACCAGCGCGGTGAGGTGACCTAACTTAACCGCTCTAAACTCCCAGCGTCTCTCGTGTGGTGGCGTCGCCCTGCTCTGTTTGACTTGGAAATGACTTCGAAAGCCCCTCCTCTCCTCTCATCCCCCAGATCCTTTCCTCCTCCTCCTACTCCTCCTTCTGAGTCCTTCTCGTCTCTCTTCTCAATCTGTCTACATCCTTTCCTCCCCTCGTCCGTCATTCTTGTAGTCTAACCATATCCTCTTCTCTTTCCAGCTCTTTTAAATTCATTTCTACCCTCATTTATTTCTGCTTCAACTAGTCTAACCTTCTCCTCCTCCTCCTCCATTCCCAGTCCTTCTGCACCCATTTCCCTCCTCATCCATCCCTCTTCTGCCAGCGTAACCTTTCCTCGCCCTTTTCCTACACGCATACGTTCCCTCGCCACCTGTGTCATTTCCGCTCCATCCCCATTCTTCCTTCCTGTCTCCGTCGCTACCCCTCCCCGTCCACCCTGCAGCTACTCTTGCCTCCTGCCTCCTCGTCCTCGCCCATCCACGCCCACCCACACACCTCCTGTCCCTACTCCTCCTCCTTCTCCTCCTCCCACCTTGCTGGTAATTAAGTCGGTCTTCCTCGGCGGACAAATATTTTTCCCCCCACACCGGCTAACGACTGAAGATTGCCCGGGTAATGACATTCTGATACTAATTATTGGTGGAGGAGACGGGATATTTTAGGATAAGTGGAGGAAATTTAAGGAAAGCGACGATCCCTCCAGAGATTACCAAAGCTCCAGGGAGTAAATATTGTGCTTAGGAATCATCCAAGGTGACTCAAGGTGTTCCTCAGGTTTCTTCTTTGGTGTCTTACGCGAGAGAGAGAGAGAGAGAGAGAGAGAGAGAGAGAGAGAGAGAGAGAGAGAGAGAGAGAGACATAGGGCACACCACTCCTGCTCGATTATGTTACAAGTGCACCAAGTGTTAAAAGGTCTAAAGTTATAACATAATTTGTGATGTTTTTTCTTTCTTTTTTTCCCCGCGAGAAGAGTGACACGAGTTTTAATACGCGCAGTATTTTATCAAACGCTAAAATGCACCGAGTATTATACATGAACTAACTTTACTTCATGCGAAAATTGACCTCGCTGCTGCAGTAAAGAAAATTAATAGCTCACTAACTAATGGCATGACAAAGAAAAAAAAAACACTAATTAAGTTCCGGAAGGGGAAATAAAATAAGACGAAAACTCACGATAATGGCAACGACAGGAGGGAAAACAAAAAAACGACGAAATGCATTAAATAAATTCTCTAAAGCGGCATCGTGCGCGGAGCATAAAAAGCAATAAATGTCGGTCCTCCTCATCGTCGTGAACTCTCAACGGTAACAGCTCAGTCAGGCGGCGCTCCTTCCCCTATTGCACTTCCCCGACACTCCCCTACTCTTGCCTGACACTCTCCTACCCTTGCCCGACACTCCTATACATTCGTAACACCCATATCCTTCCCCAACGCTCCTCTACCTTTCCCCAACACACCTCTACCCTTCCCAACACTACCTTACTGTCCTTCCCCCACTCTGCCATATCTTTTCCCTGAACATTCCCTTATCTTCCTTTCCATTCCCCCTACTCTTCTGCGCATCCTTTCGCTTTCCTTACACGCTCCTTTCCTTTCCTCCCCTCCTCCCATTACACTACTACCCTGTCTTAGCTATCTCCTACCATTCCCAACACACACTTACTCTTCTCCTAGAGGAGAAGGCAGTAGACACCTTCCGAAACAACAACTACTCCCAGTGAGGTCTAAAGCACTGGATCAGGAGGTGCTGTGAACTTATTAAACCCAACTGTGACCTCACTGAACGTTTCCCTTTGTGTCTCACAACACAAGAGAGCAGTCACAGCCTGCCCTCTAAAGACAACTCTCTTTCTTCACGCAAAACTACATGCACCTAATTACACACACAACCTTCGTTCAAAATTCAAAATCAGTATGGCGACTCCTAATCCAGCCTCGGAGTCCCCTTCTGGGGATGAGACCACAAATGTCCCCAGATCGAACTGCTCTTCTGGTATCGTTTCTAAGTGTCTTGACACCCCCTAGACTTTTTCCTCATTAACTTATGCAACATTCACGGTCTTAGATCTAAATTTCATTCTGTAGAACACCACCTCTCTTCTACTAAACCTCATCTTCTTTTCCTCACTGAAGCACTGGTGTCTGAGGCAAACTGACAGTAGCCCCTTTTCTGCTCCTTCCTACTTTCTTTGTTCTCATTTTCAATCCAAAGCTGGATGTTGCGTCTATGTGCCCAACGACTTAACTTGGTCTCGTGCCCACGCTCTTGAATCTTTCGAGTTCTCCACCATCTGGGTACGACTTCATCTGGTTATGGCTACAGAGTCACTCTCAAACTAAATTTATCTGTGCTGTTTATCTCTCACCTAACTCCTCTGATTATAAGAAATTCTTTGACTACTTAACTTCCAAAGAGGAGCACATTCTGACTCTCTTCCCTTTTGCGGAGATCTCCATTCCTGGAGATTTCAATGTTCACCACCAGCTTGTCTTTCCTCTCTCTTCACTGAACATCCTGATGAGCTAGCCTTTAACTTTACTATCCTTCACGAGCAACTGGTGCAACACCCTACTCGTATTCCTGACAGTCTTGGAGATACGCCCAACATTCTTGACCTTTTCCTAACTTCTAATGATTCTGCTTATGCTGTCACCCTATCTTCTCCGTTGGGCTCCTCCGATCAAAATCTCATATCTGTATGTTGTCCTATCGCTCTAATTCCTCCTCAGGATCCTCCAAAGCCGAGGTGCTTCTGGCGTTTTGCCTCTGCTAATTGGGGGACGAGGAGGTATTATGTTGATTTTCCTTAGAATGACTACTGCTTCCGAGTCAAAGACCCGTCTGTGTGCTGAGCGCATAATAGAGGTGATAGCGTCTGGCATGGAGGCGTACATTCCTCACTCTTTCTCTCGACCTAAACTTTCCAAAAAATGGTTTAACACAGCCTGTTCTCGTGCTATGCATGATGGAGAGGTGGCCCACAAAGGGTATGTGAGCCTTCCATCACATGGATCTCATGCGCTTTATGTTTCTGCTCGGAATTGTCAAGTCTGTTCTCCAACTAAAAACTCCTTCATTAACAGAAAGTGTCAAAATCTTTCAAGATCTAACTCCTCTCCTGACCTCTGGCACCTAGCCAAAAATATCACCAATTCCATTGCTTCTTCATCTTTCCTTCTTTTATTTCAACCTGATGGCACCACTGCCATCTCATCTATTTCTAAAGCTGAACTTTTCGCTCAAACCTTTGCTGATAAATCTGTCTTGGATGATTCAGGGGTTGTTCCTTCCTCTCCTCCATTCTCTGACTACTTCATGCTACCCATGAAGACCCTTCACAGTGATGTTTTCTATGTCCTCGCTGGCCTAAACAATCGGAAGGTTTATGGACATGATGGGGTCCCTCCTATTGTTCTCCGAATCTGTGCCTTCGTGCTAGCACCTTGCCTAGTCTTTCAACTCTGTTTATCAATATCTAACTTTCTTTTTTGCTTGAAGTTTGCCTACATTCAGTCTTTTCCTAAAAAGGGTGACCGTTCTTATCCCTTAAACTACCGTCCTATTGATTTAATTTTCTGCCTATCTAAAGTTTTTGAATCTATGCGGAACAGGAGGATTCTTAAACATCTATCACTTCACAACCTTCTTTCTGATTGTCAGTATGGGTTCCGTCAAGGCCACTCTACTGGTGATCTTCTGGCTTTCCTTACTGAGTCTTGGTCATCCTCTTTTAGAGATTTTGGTGAAACTTTTGTTGCCTTAAACATTTCAAAGGCTTTTGATAGAGTGTGGCACAAAGCTTTGACTTTCAAACTATCCTCATACGGCTTCTATCCTTCTCTCTGTAACTTCATCGCAAGTTTCCTTTCTGTCCGTTCTGTTGCTGCTGTGCTAGACGGTCACTGTTTTCCTAAATCTATCAGCAGTGGTGTTCTTCAAGATTCTGTCCTATCACCCAATCTCTTCTTACTATTCATTAATGATTTTCTAAAGCAAACTTCTTGTCCTATCCACTCCTACGCTGATGATACCACCCTGCACTTTACCACGTCTTTTCATAGACGTCCAACACTTCAGGAAGTAAACATTTCACGCTGCGAAGCCACATAACGCCTTACTTCTGATCATTCTAAAATTTCTGTCTGGGGCAGAGCAAAATTGGTATTGGTCAATGCCTCAAAAACTCAATTCATTCATCTATCAACTCGACACAACCTTCCAGACAACTATCCCCTCTTCTTCAGTGACACTCAACTGTCCCCTCTTCTACACAGAACATCCTTGGTCTGTCCTTTAATGGGAACTTCACTAAACTGGGAACTTCAAATCTCATTTCTAGCTAAAACAGCTTCAATGAAGTTAGGTGTTCTGAGTCGTCTCCACCAGTTTTTCTCACCCCCTTATCTGTCCATGTATGGAATATGCCTCATATGTATGGGGGGTTCCACTTATACCGCTATTTTAGACAGGATGAATCAAAAGCTTTTCGTCTCATCAACTCCTCTCCTCTAAATGACTGCCTTCAGCCTGTTTCTCACTCTGCATCTCTTGCTATCTTCTGATATTTTCATGCTAACTCCTTTTATGATTTTGCTAACTGCATGCCTTCCTTCCTCCCACGGTCTTGCTGCACAAGACTTTCTTCTTTCTCTCATCCCCTTTCTGTTCACCTCTCTAATGCAAGTGTTAACTATCATTTTCAGTCATTCATCCCTTTGGTAAGCTCTGGAACTCCCTTCCCGCTTCTGTATTTCCTATTTCCTATGACTAGAACTCTTTCAAGTGGGAGGTTTCAAGACATCCTTCACATCTGGAATTCTCTGTAGGGCCTGGTATTAAGTGGGCCTTTATATATACGATATATATATATATCGATATATATATATATAAAGTGGGCCTTTATATATATATATATATATATATATATATATATATATATATATATATATATATATATATATATATATATATATATATATATATATATATATATATATATATATATATATATATATATATATATATATATATATATATATATATATATATAGATCCCTTACCCAGGGACACAGGGCACCGTGACATTCGGGTTTACCTTCCCTGGCTTACCAGGTACTTATTTATAGACTAACAAGAAGGAAGGATGAACAGCTGGCTGAGCTTTGCACCCACTACCCCAACTCGGATTCGTTTAGGAGTACGCGAATTCGTTGCCAAGCGCACTAGTAATAGTAACTGCACCATGCCCTTCCTAAAATATCCCTTCCCTCCTCACCACTAGAATTCTCCTTCCCAACATTGCCCATACCCTTCCCTTACCGTCCTTACTGCGCCTTACCACTATCACTCTCCCTAGGGCGTCCCCCACCACCATCACCATCCTTCCTCCCCACCACCAATGTTCCTTCGCCCTCCCACCACCTTCAAACCCCATCACCACCACCGCTGTCTTCCCGCCCCGCCACAACCATCCTCGCGGGGCCAATTACTGCCCTCGCTAAACCTTGCACGCTGTTAACATGTGCCATTCAAACAGGGGATTGCGGCCCAATGAGCCTCCTCACCAGTCGATAGGAGTAGTTGTGTAGGTGACGAAACTCGGCTGCGCTTTCTAATCTACCTTACGCGCATATTAATCGTTTTTCGTCACGCTTCTGCCTCCAGTACTGCACCAGGGACGGACTAATAGACGAATGAGAGGTACTTTTAATTGTCTCTCTGCATCATTGTTACGGCGATATAATGTTTTTCAGTTTATTGATGGAGTAAGTGGGGTTAGAGATTTCAACCACATAACCATGAAAAATTTGAATTCTACGTTTGTACAAATGGATAACTGAAAAATTTGTGACCAAACAAATTGAGCTGAATCCTCTACTCTACTCTTCTCTTCTCTTCTCTTCTCTTCTCTTCTCTTCTCTTCTCTTCTCTTCTCTCTCTCCGTAAATAGCTACAACCCCCTTAAACCAAAGGAGATGAGAGGTAAGTGATCTCTTTAGGGTCTCGAAAGAGCAACAACAAAACATTTGCATAAATACGGTTGGCACATTTAACACTGTCACTCACAGCTCTCTCATGCTACACACACGTATTGCGTTTTCCACTTATCTAGGAGGCCTTGTAAATATTTCCCTTCACACACATGCACACCCGTCCGCTGGCTCTTCCACCCACAAGCCGGCTGGAGTCCGATTCAAACCCTAATGGATAAAACAGGAAAAGTAGATGCAAAAAGCTAATCACCCTTGTTAATATAGTATTGCCATTACTATTCACGGCTTAAAGTAAGGCACTTCCATCAAGTCAAAACCAGTGTGGCTGACAGCTTATAGTACAAATGTAAAAATGCTGAATGGTAAATAAATAGCACAATTTTAGTTTTTAATATCATTAGGCTTTTTATTTTCCTAACTACAGTGTTTATCTATACTAGAAATAGACTCTAAGCCTAAACTTCTCTCTCAAAAAAGAATAGTAATTATCACAACAACAACAACAACAACAACAACAACAACAACGACAATAACAACAACAACAACAATAATAATAATAATAATAATAATAATAATAATAATAATAATAATAATAATAATAAAAATAATTGTTATCATTATTATTATTATCATTATTAGCACTATTATCATTAATATTATTGTTGTTACTATTGTTGCTGCTGCTGCTGTTGTTGTTACTATTGTTGCTGGTGCTGTTGTTGTTGTTACTATTGTTGCTGTCGTTGTTGTTGTTGTTAATGTTGCTGCTCTCGTTGTTGTTGTTATTGTCGTTGTTGTTGTTGATGATGATGTTATTGGTGGTGGTGGTGTTATTTATGTAACACGGGCTCTGGTCAAGGAGAGCAAAAAAGGCTAAAAAAAAAATAATAATAATAATAAATAGAAATAAAATAAGATGATGGCCAGATCAAAGGAATATCCAAAATTATGAAAAGTATTTTCAAACTTTCATAGTTAGAAGGAAATACAGAAACAGACAAGGAATTCCAGAGTTTACCAGTAAGGATGAAAAATTGAGTGCTGGCGAAACTTTGCATTAGGATGGTGGACAGAAAAGGGGTGAAAGTTGAAAGGCTTGTGAAGCGAGGCCGCGGGAAGAAGGGAGGCATGATCAGAAGAGCTGTTAGCATGAAAGTGATGATAATAAGAGATACAAACTTGCGGCGAAGAGAGAGGAGAGGCTGAAGACGGTCAGAGGAGAGAAGCTGGTAAGACGAAAAATTAAATTTTGATACAACTATGATCAAGAGAGCAATATGAGTGAAACCCCGACATTATATTTGATGCATACTCCATGCGTGGATGGATAAAGGACGTGTACAGTCAGCAGCTGGTGGTGGATGTGAGAATAATTCACATTGACGCCTCAGAACGTATGACTTCATAGAAGCTGTTTTAGCTAAAGATGAGATGTGAAGTTTCCAATTATTAATAGTAAGTGACACCCCGAGGATGTTCATTGTATACGAAAAGGACAGTTTAAAAGAAAAAGGGGATACTCTTCTGTAAAATTGTTTCGAAATGATATGATAGGTAGAGAAATTGGGTATTGAGGCATTGAACAGCACAAAGTTTACTCTGCCCCAGTCAAAGATTATTGAGATATTAAGTCAGGCATTCTGTGGCCTCCCTGCGCGAGCTCTTGAATTCCTGAAGGGTTGAAGTCAACGACGTCGACGAAAAGACGTAGAAAAGTGCAGGGTGGTATCATCAGCGTAGGAGTGGATAGGATACCAGCAACAACAAATACAATAATTATAGTAATAATGATGATGAAAGTAACAATACTACTACTACTACTACTACTACTACAACTACTACTACTGCTACTACTTATTATTATTATTATTACTAATACTATTATTATTATTATTATTATTATTATTATTATTATTATTATTATTATTATTATTATTACTATTATTATTATTATTATCATTATTATTATTATTATTATTATTATTATTATATTGAGGTAGCGGTCTCCCTGACACACACTCGCAAATAAAATAAAACGGCAGCAGCAGCAGCAGCAGCAGCAGTAGTAGCCGTAGTATTAATAGTAGTAGTAGTACTAGTAGTGGCAGCAGCAACAACAACAGTACTATTACTACTACTACTATCACCACCACCATCACTACTATCACTACTATCACTTTTTCTACTACTACTACTACTACTACAATAATTATTACCACTACTACTACTTCACTGTTTACATAGATGATTTACTTTGGTTATCAGTATGTGAAAGGATAATCATGAAACAAAACTTCGGTTTTAACAATACATTGAGGCAGTGGTTCCCAAACTTTCACCCTGTAACCCAATTGAACATGCTACATTAAGCGTGTTATCCCTTTCACAAAATATTGTCAATACATGTGTGCAATGCGGGCCATGTCGTGATCAGAGCTGCTAAGCAACTGTGTCCTGAAGTATGCCTAGATGTCAAAATAATTTTTTCCAATACTTTTTTTTTTTTTTTATATTTATTGTTAAGCGATTTAACTTATTTACTTAATTATAACTGGTTTAATTCAGAACTTTACATACTAGGACGGGTTAACATTAATTCTAATGCCAGGTATCGCTTTGTGTTCTTGATTTCCGGAATTCCTTATTTTTTTTTTGTCACCCCTCAATTAAACCCCAAAAATCGTTATATTACGCCCAAGGGATAATTTACGCCCAGTTATGAACCACTGCATTAGCGCATATCTTCAAATTATTACATTATAGCTGTCATCCATGACATACATTAGTAATGTTTTCATCATAAAAGTGTTCATGTATTTTATACCAAGTATATTTTATTACTGCGTTACTTGATACTAATTTTCATATAAATCACGGTTGTCAGTCCTTCGAGTGTACTCCAACCCAGTGAGTGCAGTGAAGGAAATGCAGTGTGTGTGTGTGTGTGTGTGTGTGTGTGTGTGTGTGTGTGTGTGTGTGTGTGTGTGTGTGTGTGTGTGTGTGTGTGTGTGTGTGTGTGTGTGTGTGTGTGTGTGTGTGTGTGTGTGTGTGTGTGTGTGTGTGTGTGTGTGTGTGTGTGTGTGTGTGTGTGTGTGTGTGTGTGTGTGTGTGTGTGTGTGTGTGTGTGTGTGTGTGTGTGTGTGTGTGTGTGTGTGTGTGTGTGTGTGTGTGTGTGTGTGTGTGTGTGTGTGTGTGTGTGTGTGTGTGTGTGTGTGTGTGTGTGTGTGTGTGTGTGTGTGTGTGTGTGTGTGTGTGTGTGTGTGTGTGTGTGTGTGTGTGTGTGTGTGTGTGTGTGTGTGTGTGTGTGTGTGTGTGTGTGTGTGTGTGTGTGTGTGTGTGTGTGTGTGTGTGTGTGTGTGTGTGTGTGTGTGTGTGTGTGTGTGTGTGTGTGTGTGTGTGTGTGTGTGTGTGTGTGTGTGTGTGTGTGTGTGTGTGTGTGTGTGTGTGTGTGTGTGTGTGTGTGTGTGTGTGTGTGTGTGTGTGTGTGTGTGTGTGTGTGTGTGTGTGTGTGTGTGTGTGTGTGTGTGTGTGTGTGTGTGTGTGTGTGTGTGTGTGTGTGTGTGTGTGTGTGTGTGTGTGTGTGTGTGTGTGTGTGTGTGTGTGTGTGTGTGTGTGTGTGTGTGTGTGTGTGTGTGTGTGTGTGTGTGTGTGTGTGTGTGTGTGTGTGTGTGTGTGTGTGTGTGTGTGTGTGTGTGTGTGTGTGTGTGTGTGTGTGTGTGTGTGTGTGTGTGTGTGTGTGTGTGTGTGTGTGTGTGTGTGTGTGTGTGTGTGTGTGTGTGTGTGTGTGTGTGTGTGTGTGTGTGTGTGTGTGTGTGTGTGTGTGTGTGTGTGTGTGTGTGTGTGTGTGTGTGTGTGTGTGTGTGTGTGTGTGTGTGTGTGTGTGTGTGTGTGTGTGTGTGTGTGTGTGTGTGTGTGTGTGTGTGTGTGTGTGTGTGTGTGTGTGTGTGTGTGTGTGTGTGTGTGTGTGTGTGTGTGTGTGTGTGTGTGTGTGTGTGTGTGTGTGTGTGTGTGTGTGTGTGTGTGTGTGTGTGTGTGTGTGTGTGTGTGTGTGTGTGTGTGTGTGTGTGTGTGTGTGTGTGTGTGTGTGTGTGTGTGTGTGTGTGTGTGTGTGTGTGTGTGTGTGTGTGTGTGTGTGTGTGTGTGTGTGTGTGTGTGTGTGTGTGTGTGTGTGTGTGTGTGTGTGTGTGTGTGTGTGTGTGTGTGTGTGTGTGTGTGTGTGTGTGTGTGTGTGTGTGTGTGTGTGTGTGTGTGTGTGTGTGTGTGTGTGTGTGTGTGTGTGTGTGTGTGTGTGTGTGTGTGTGTGTGTGTGTGTGTGTGTGTGTGTGTGTGTGTGTGTGTGTGTGTGTGTGTGTGTGTGTGTGTGTGTGTGTGTGTGTGTGTGTGTGTGTGTGTGTGTGTGTGTGTGTGTGTGTGTGTGTGTGTGTGTGTGTGTGTGTGTGTGTGTGTGTGTGTGTGTGTGTGTGTGTGTGTGTGTGTGTGTGTGTGTGTGTGTGTGTGTGTGTGTGTGTGTGTGTGTGTGTGTGTGTGTGTGTGTGTGTGTGTGTGTGTGTGTGTGTGTGTGTGTGTGTGTGTGTGTGTGTGTGTGTGTGTGTGTGTGTGTGTGTGTGTGTGTGTGTGTGTGTGTGTGTGTGTGTGTGTGTGTGTGTGTGTGTGTGTGTGTGTGTGTGTGTGTGTGTGTGTGTGTGTGTGTGTGTGTGTGTGTGTGTGTGTGTGTGTGTGTGTGTGTGTGTGTGTGTGTGTGTGTGTGTGTGTGTGTGTGTGTGTGTGTGTGTGTGTGTGTGTGTGTGTGTGTGTGTGTGTGTGTGTGTGTGTGTGTGTGTGTGTGTGTGTGTGTGTGTGTGTGTGTGTGTGTGTGTGTGTGTGTGTGTGTGTGTGTGTGTGTGTGTGTGTGTGTGTGTGTGTGTGTGTGTGTGTGTGTGTGTGTGTGTGTGTGTGTGTGTGTGTGTGTGTGTGTGTGTGTGTGTGTGTGTGTGTGTGTGTGTGTGTGTGTGTGTGTGTGTGTGTGTGTGTGTGTGTGTGTGTGTGTGTGTGTGTGTGTGTGTGTGTGTGTGTGTGTGTGTGTGTGTGTGTGTGTGTGTGTGTGTGTGTGTGTGTGTGTGTGTGTGTGTGTGTGTGTGTGTGTGTGTGTGTGTGTGTGTGTGTGTGTGTGTGTGTGTGTGTGTGTGTGTGTGTGTGTGTGTGTGTGTGTGTGTGTGTGTGTGTGTGTGTGTGTGTGTGTGTGTGTGTGTGTGTGTGTGTGTGTGTGTGTGTGTGTGTGTGTGTGTGTGTGTGTGTGTGTGTGTGTGTGTGTGTGTGTGTGTGTGTGTGTGTGTGTGTGTGTGTGTGTGTGTGTGTGTGTGTGTGTGTGTGTGTGTGTGTGTGTGTGTGTGTGTGTGTGTGTGTGTGTGTGTGTGTGTGTGTGTGTGTGTGTGTGTGTGTGTGTGTGTGTGTGTGTGTGTGTGTGTGTGTGTGTGTGTGTGTGTGTGTGTGTGTGTGTGTGTGTGTGTGTGTGTGTGTGTGTGTGTGTGTGTGTGTGTGTGTGTGTGTGTGTGTGTGTGTGTGTGTGTGTGTGTGTGTGTGTGTGTGTGTGTGTGTGTGTGTGTGTGTGTGTGTGTGTGTGTGTGTGTGTGTGTGTGCTTTGCAAATTATCATGCTTACAAAAACAAGTAGATTATCTTCTTTTTTGTTTTAGCACAGCAGCCAACACCATTTCAAAATTTTAAGCATTTATGCATCAGGAACTAAAATCCTACACTTTCATAATACCTTAATATGCAATACATCATCACTGTAACATCTTGGTGCCAGCCAGACTTTAGATATTAAAATAATGCAATTAAAAACGAGAGAATAACAAAAACTAAAGACAGTAATAGTGCAAAATTAGTTTGGAGGTCAACCCTGCTACTTTCACATTACTCTTTTTCCCCGTTTTCTTCCAACTTTTCTCCTATGCATCTTCCCTTCCCCCTACTGTTATCATTATCCCTATCTTCGCCGTGTGTGTGTGTGTGTGTGTGTGTGTGAGAGAGAGAGAGAGAGAGAGAGAGAGAGAGAGAGAGAGAGAGAGAGAGAGAGAGAGAGAGAGAGAGAGAGAGAGAGAGAGAGAGAGGAGAGAGAGAGAGAGAGAGAGAGAGAGAGAGAGAGAGAGAGAGAGAGAGAACAGCTAAGAAAAAAAATGCTGGGGTTTCCCTATCTAAAATGACACTAAAGATGCTAATGAAGGACGTTTTTCTTTGAGGTAACCTTTTATTTCACTACTGATGGTGTCTAACTACAGGGAGGAGGTGAAGGCGTCTGATCCGGAATTCACCAATACACGGAACAGGAGACGACAAAATAATACTCTTGCTTCAACAATATTCTCCGACACAGGATCAATTTAAGGCAACATGACTACAAGATCCTGTGAAAGCGTGCATGGTGGACGCAACGATCGCAAGCAGCAGAAGTTAGACTATGCAAGGAAAAAAGTTAGTGGAATAGTCAGCCTTGTATTCCAGACTGTTAACGATCAGTCTGTGTACAGCTGTCCCGCGTCATACAGGAATCAAAGAGCATTCTGCTTCTGCCAGTATCTGAGTGGCAATTCATTCATTTTCTGGAGCTTCTAAACACGACTGGTTGCTATTACGTGATCGCATTAATTTTTTAACTGCCTTAAGATCGAACAGTAACGTTTTTTATACATTACAGTTCCAGCATTTATTAATCTTGTCTCTAGCATATATATATTACCTGGAATAGCCGTTACTGTCCAGAAGGAAGCTAAGTCCTGATGCGCAGAAAATATGAATAAACAAACGGCAGCAGCTTTCGCCTGAATGTTGTGTGCCGGACGATGCCAGATGCAACAATGATAAACATGCATACTTCAACTCAATACTTGGTTAATTTTCCCACTCGGCGCCTCATGAATCGGCATGCACCTTAATCAGATACACCAATCAGTCACTCTCCCGCACAATGAAGGTTACGAGGAATAACGCAACACTAGCATGGGACATCTACATAATGCACGCTGACGAGTAATGAATAACAAACTTGTCTATTCCCGCCGAGGACAATCGTGGGTTTTATTAGGTGGTGGTGGTGGTGGTGGTGGTGACTGTGATGCTAGTGCTGGTGGTGCTGATTCTAGTGCTGGTGGTGGTGGTGGTGGTGATCAGTCGGTTTTGTTGGTAATTTCAGGTGCTTAGATCAGTTTGTTTCTGATTGGGTTGCCAGAGTCATATTGTTGGTCATTGCAGTTGCTTGAAGCAACACTTTTTCCTCATGGGACAAAGAGCATGTGGTAGGGAGCTGTTTAGCTTTCGCTCATCCTGGGTAGCTCCATCACCATATTGTGTGTTTTTAGGCACACATGGTGATGGAATGGATGCTTTTTGTAAGTTCACGCCATTCTTAAAGTGCAGTACTCTAACCAATGGGTCACGAGAATCCAACATTTTTTTTGTAAAGTCGGTCTGTTTCTCCATATTGTGTCGACAACGCAATATATATTAAAGAAGAATTGTTGTTTATCATAATACGAATATTTTTATACCAGAACATTACAAACTTACTATTTTAGTTCCGGGTAAGTGTTAAAGCACTAGCGTCGCACTCAGATTCCCCAAGACCGACATTCAATCCACTGGTCCATGGAAACCCTAATTTACTTAAGAGTAAAGAAGATACATTTGAGCTCACGATTTCCTAGCCTGTATTCATGCCACACCAAAAGTTCATTAAGAACTACGTAATGCAGAAAAAAAGCAAACAAACAAACAAACAAACAAACAAACAAACAAAGAAGAAGAAGAAGAAGAAGAACGAAGACGAAGACGAAGACGAAGACGAAGACGAAGAAGACGAAGACGAAGACGAAGACGAAGACGAAGAAGAAGAAGAAGAAGAAGAAGAAGAAGAAGAAGAAGAAGAAGAAGAAGAAGAAGAAGACGAAGACGAAGAAGACGAAGACGAAGAAGACGAAGACGAAGAAGACGAAGACGAAGACGAAGACGAAGAAGAAGAAGAAGAAGAAGAAGAAGAAGAAGAAGAAGAAGAAGAAACAAACAAACAAACAAACAAACAAACAAACAAACACACAAACAAACAAAAAAGAAGAAGAAGAAGAAGAAGAAGAAGAAGAAGAAGAAGAAGAAGAAGAAGAAGAAGAAGAAGAAGAAGAAGAAGAAGAAGAAGAAGAAGAAGAAGAAGAAGAAGAAGAAGAAGAAGAAGAAGAAGAAGAAGAAGAAGAAGAAGAAGAAGAAGAAGAAGAAGAAGAAGAAGAAGAAGAAGAAGAAGAAGAAGAAGAAGAAGAAGAAGAAGAAGAAGAAGAAGAAGAAGAAGAAGAAGAAGAAGAAGAAGAAGAAGAAGAAGAAGAAGAAGAAGAAGAAGAAGAAGAAGAAGAAGAAGAAGAAGAAGAAGAAGAAGAAGAAGAAGAAGAAGAAGAAGAAGAAGAAGAAGAAGAAGAAGAAGAAGAAGAAGAAGAAGAAGAAGAAGAAGAAGAAGAAGAAGAAGAAGAAGAAGAAGAAGAAGAAGAAGAAGAAGAAGAAGAAGAAGAAGAAGAAGAAGAAGAAGAAGAAGAAGAAGAAGAAGAAGAAGAAGAAGAAGAAGAAGAAGAAGAAGAAGAAGAAGAAGAAGAAGAAGAAGAAGAAGAAGAAGAAGAAGAAGAAGAAGAAGAAGAAGAAGAAGAAGAAGAAGAAGAAGAAGAAGAAGAAGAAGAAGAAGAAGAAGAAGAAGAAGAAGAAGAAGAAGAAGAAGAAGAAGAAGAAGAAGAAGAAGAAGAAGAAGAAGAAGAAGAAGAAGAAGAAGAAGAAGAAGAAGAAGAAGAAGAAGAAGAAGAAGAAGAAGAAGAAGAAGAAGAAGAAGAAGAAGAAGAAGAAGAAGAAGAAGAAGAAGAAGAAGAAGAAGAAGAAGAAGAAGAAGAAGAAGAAGAAGAAGAAGAAGAAGAAGAAGAAGAAGAAGAAGAAGAAGAAGAAGAAGAAGAAGAAGAAGAAGAAGAAGAAGAAGAAGAAGAAGAAGAAGAAGAAGAAGAAGAAGAAGAAGAAGAAGAAGAAGAAGAAGAAGAAGAAGAAGAAGAAGAAGAAGAAGAAGAAGAAGAAGAAGAAGAAGAAGAAGAAGAAGAAGAAGAAGAAGAAGAAGAAGAAGAAGAAGAAGAAGAAGAAGAAGAAGAAGAAGAAGAAGAAGAAGAAGAAGAAGAAGAAGAAGAAGAAGAAGAAGAAGAAGAAGAAGAAGAAGAAGAAGAAGAAGAAGAAGAAGAAGAAGAAGAAGAAGAAGAAGAAGAAGAAGAAGAAGAAGAAGAAGAAGAAGAAGAAGAAGAAGAAGAAGAAGAAGAAGAAGAAGAAGAAGAAGAAGAAGAAGAAGAAGAAGAAGAAAGAAGAAGAAGAAGAAGAAGAAGAAGCCAAATGAACCTGTTGTTGCTACACCATAATCAAATATACCAATCACTCTCCCACACAATGTTACGATAAAAATAAAAAGGGCGACACTACCATGGGACATCTACACAAAGCACGCTGAAACAATAATGAAAAATGCTTGTTTATTCCAGCTGAAGGCGACCGTGAGTTTATCACAATACTGCAAACACACACACACACAAAGGCTGAGATCTCCCCTCATGAGGTGCTAAACCGGACAAGAAATAAAATTATAAAGGGAAGGGTTCCCTCATCTCGCTCTGTACCTCTCAGTCGCCTTTAACGATGCGCCGGGAACAAGGTGACAGTATTTTGAACTGCATATGAGCTATTTATACTGCACATTAAAACATTACGAAAACATTAAAAGGTATCCTGGGAATGCACTGTAAAATTTCCATATTAAAAGTGATGAATACTCGGTAGTCTCTCTCTCTCTCTCTCTCTCTCCCTCTCTCTCTCTCTCTCTCTCTCTCTCTCTCTCTCTCTCTCTCTCTCTCTCTCTCTCTCTCTCCCCCCCCGCCTGCAGCATCCTATGAAACACTCACTTCTCTTCATCTCCACCGCGTGCTTTCACTCCCCTGAACCAAACCAACAAGTAGCGGCAGGGTGTTTACGTCCCTGAAAGAGGGGAAGGTAGGAGCTTAACATGACGGAAATAGCGGGGAAGGGCAGGGGAAGACTGGCTACTTACCTTCGCTACTTCCCTATTCTCCTCGAGGTCTGGCGGAGGGCGGTGATTGTAGGAGCAGGAGTACGTGGCGGCGGTGGTGGTGGTAGTGGTGGTGGTGGTAGTGAGGGCGCACCTTAGTCTTATCATGCTGTGATTTTCTGATAAGATTATTGTTTATTGGCTTTCTTATATAAAAGGTTTGGCGAGGACTACAGACATAAGGGAGAGTAAATCAATGTTTGTGTTGTTTTTCCTCCTCCGAAGAAGAAACAGTGGGACTGGTGTGTGTGTGTGTGTGTGTGTGTGTGTGTGTGTGTGTGTGTGTGTGTGTGTGTGTGTGTGAAACTTCGTAAAGATCAGATGCATTCTTGAATCAAACACACACATACACACACACACACACACACACACACACACACACACACACCTTGGGCCTAGCAAAATCAGTATTTTTTTATTTTATTTATTTATTTATTTATTTTTTTTTTGTGTGTGTGTGTGTGTGTGTGTGTATGTGAAAAAAGGTAATTATGAAGTACATATAGATACAATAATAAAAAAAAATTGCCTTTCAATTGACATCATATAATTTAACGACGCAGTTCCCTTCCACTACTATACTATACTATACTTAGTGTTTTTTTTCTTTTTTTTTTAGTTTCATCTGAAATTTAAGATTTCATCTTGCTTTCATGAAGTTTGTGATTGTAAACTATTCACAAATTTTTCCTGTCCTTAGAGATGCTAACTCTATACAAGAGCTTTATTGTCCTTGTATGTAGCACAGCTCCCAAATATGGGAGTAGAAGAAGGCTTAATGGCACAACTTTGCTAAGCAGGGTAAAGTCAAATGTTTCTTGCTTCATCAACTCTCCTACTTTGACTGTCTTCTGTTTCACTTTCCGCCGTGATGCTGCATTTCTTGCTATCTTCTAGTGTTATTTCAATGGTAACTACTCCTCTGAACTTGCTAGCTGCACGCCTCCCCATCTCTCTTGGTCTCGCTGTACATGACTTTCTACTTCCTTTCACCGCTATGCTGTCTATCTCATTAATACAAGAGGTAACCAGTATCTTAATGGTTTCATCCCTTTCATTGGTAAACAGTGAAACTCTCTACCTCTGTTTTACTCCCTCCCTTTGATTTCAACTGTTTCTTGAGACAAATATCAGGATATCTTCAGAACTAATCTGGTTTCCATTCCGAAAATATTCAAATTTTTTAATGGTTTACTTTTCACCAAATTTTTGTTCCCTTGCTTGGCCTCATTCGCGCATTAAAAATCTTTCTAAACAAGCTGCGTCAACATTATTATCCTTTATGTAAACTGTTGATTGTAATTCATCAAAACATTTCCAGTAAGTCTTTCACAGAGTTTAATAAAATACTCACTGAACCAAAACTGATCTTTGTTACGAGAATGAATACGATGAAAACACCAACTCAAAGACACCCACGACAACCAGAAACACCCACACGAGATATTGCTACACTGACGACCATGGGAAGGACACTATGGAGACAAGTTCCCTCTTCTGTCTTCCACCTTTCTTCCTCTTGCGCCACCTCACCTCATCTTCACTTCCCGTCTTCACCACCACCACCACCACCACCACCACCACCATCTCTTTCTCTTTCTTACCGTTCATTCTAAAAGGCACGTGATGTAACGCTGGTGTGGAATCAAGGTGGAAGCATCTAAGCTATCAATTCTCACTCATCTAGACATGCCAAATCTGTAGATTCTCACACCGCATCTTTCCTTCCTACCTTCCATACGCACCCTCTTTTTTTTTTTTTCAATTCACCTTTCTCAGTCCGCCCAATGAAGCCCACTACTCCACTCCCTTCGACTCCAGTGCTGCCTGGAAAACTCAAGGAAGATTTAAGACAGAGGTTCCATAACAGAATGAAAGCGAGAGAGAGGGGAAGGGCGTGAAATGTACCGGTGTATTGGACAAGAAGGATGTGAAAAAAAGGGTGGAGAAGAAGACGAAGGTTTAGAAGACGAAGACGACGACGAAGAAGAAGAATAAGAGGAAGAAGAAGAAAACTAATAATAGTAGTAGTAATAATAATAAAAATAATAATAATAATAATAATAATAATAATAATAATAATAATAAAAATAATAATAATAATAATAATAACAAATAATAATGAAAATGTAGAGGATGAGGAGGAGAAGATAGAAGAATAATAAAGTTTAATAAAGGAGGAGGAAGAACAGGTAAAGATGACACGGGAAGATAAGAGACGAGAAGAGAAAAGAAGGTAAAGGACGGAGGTGAGAGGACCAAGCGATGAGGGGAAGACAAGGAGAGGAGATAAGGAACAAAGAGTAAAGGGAAAGCGGGCAGATTGGGACTATAATTTGAGAGAGAGAGAGAGAGAGAGAGAGAGAGAGAGAGAGAGAGAGAGAGAGAGAGAGAGAGAGAGAGAGAGAGAGAGAGAGAGAGAGAGAGAGAGAGAGAGAGAGAGAGAGAGAGAGAGAGAGAGAGAGAGAGAGAGAGAGAGAGAGAGAGAGAGAGAGAACGATGAAACAACAGGAAAAGGTGGACAAACAATAACTGCAGTGGTGGTTGAGGGAAGGAATAAAAAAAGAAGTGAGAGGGAAAGTTAATCAAGTAAGGAAGCATGATGAAAGGGAGAACTGGACGGAGGGAGGTAGGGAAGGAAGGGAGGGAAGGGAGGGAAGGAGGGAGGGAAGAGATGAAAAGAGGGAGGTAATAGATGGAAGTAATGGAAGGCACGAGAGAGAGAGAGAGAGAGAGAGAGAGAGAGAGAGAGAGAGAGAGAGAGAGAGAGAGAGAGAGAGAGAGAGAGAGAGAGAGAGAGAGAGAGAGAGCGAGAGAGGGTGGAAAGGTGAAGGAAGGAAGCGATCTCTTCTTTACTCTGTTCCTTTTTTAACAGAGACGCATCCGTATCCACATTCGCATCCAGAATTACATAAGAACATAAGAACATAAGAAATAAGAGAAGCTGCAAGAAGCGACCAGGCTTACACGTGGCAGTCCCTGTATGAAACACACCTACCTATTTCCATCTGTTATCCCCATCCATAATCTTGTCTAATCTTCTCTTAAAGCTCTCTAGTGTCCTAGCACTAGCTACATGATTACTGAGTCCGTTCCACTCATCTACCACTCTATTTGAGAACCATTTTTTTCCTATCTCCTTCCTAAACCTAAATTTTTCAAGCTTGAACCCGTTATTTCTTGTTCTACCCTGGTTGCTGATCCTAAGAATTTTGCTTACATCTCCCTTGTTATAATCCTTATACCACTTAAAGACTTCTATCAGGTCCCCTCTTAACCTACGTCTCTCTAGAGAATGTAAATTTAACAGCTTCAACCTCGCCTCGTAAGGAATACTCCTCATCCCCTGTATCCTTTAAGTCATTCTCCTCTGTACTGATTCTAATAGACCTATATCTTTCCTGTAATGTGGGGACCGGAACTGCACAGCGTAGTCTAGATGAGGTCTGACCAGCGCCAAGTATAACTTTAATATTACTTCCGGCCTTCTACTTTTAACACTCCTAAAAATGAATCCTAGTACCCTATTTGCCTTGTTTCTGGCTTCTATGCATTGTTTCCCTAGACGGAGTTCAGAGCTAACTATAACTCCTAAATCTTTCTCGTACCCTGTACCTACCAGAGTTTGGTTGTTTAATGTGTACCTATTGTGTGGGTTTCCTCTACCTACGCTAAGCACTTTGCATTTATTGATATAAAATTGCATTTGCCATCTATCCGTCCATTCATTCATTCTATCTAAGTCTGCCTGCAAGGCGATGGCATCCGATTCTGACCTAATTAATCTACCTATCTTTGTGTCATCCGCAAATTTACGAACATCACTACTAATTCCTCTATCCAAGTCATTGATAAATATTAGAAATAACAATGGCCCTAATACTGATCCCTGTGGCACCCCACTAATTACATGACCCCACTCGGATTTCGAGCCGTTTATTACCACTCTCTGTCGCCTGTTACCAAGCCATGACCCTATCCAGCCTAACACCTTCCCATCTATCCCGTGTGCCCTAACCTTTCTCAGGAGCCTTTGATGGGGTACCTTGTCAAATGCTTTAGTAAGTCCAGATATAAGATATCATAACTATCTCCATTATCTACTGCCTCGTACACCTTACTGTAAAAACTTAACAAGTTTGTCAGGCAAGACTTCCCCTCCGTGAAGCCATACTGTGACTGATTTATCAAGTTATGTTTTGTCTAAAAGTTCCCCAATGTTCATAGCTATTATTGACTAACATTTTACTTATAACTGAAGTTAAGCTGGCAGGTCTATAATTAGACGCTAAAGTTTTATCTCCTTTCTTAAAGATGGGTACTACATTAGCCTGCCTCCACATTACTGGTACCTCACCCGACTCCAGTGATTTCCTAAAGACAGAAACTAACGGCTCACTAATAATCTCTTTACATTCCTTAATTACAAAACAAGTAACATACACACCTGCAGTTTTTGTAAGATAACATTCCCATTAGCATCCACAAATTATTCGAAATTGCAACGTAAACGACTTCCACATCTTCATCTTCAGTTTTTTGTAAATCACCTGTATCCACATTAATTTCCTTTTAAAATGAGGGTATCAGTAATCCTCATATGTAACACTGGTTGTGAGAATATTACAAAGCGTATCACTGGACACTGGAGTGGTTACATTACGCGGGGTCCGTGTGGCCTACTTTATTTTTCGAAAAGTGTGACCTGTTTCCTTTGATGCTAACCTGTTGCCCTCGTGGATCCATTTGGGGCTATAGTCGTACCACATGTAAGGATTATGGTAATACAGTAGTAGTAGTAGTAGTAGTAGTAGTAATAGTAGCAGTAGTACAAGTAATAGCAGTAGTAGTAGTAGAATTGCAATAGTAGTATTAATAGTAGTATTAATAGTAGTAGTAGTAGTAGTAATAGTAGTAGTAGTAGTAGTAGTAGTAGTAGTAGTAGTAGTGGTAGTAGTAGTGGTAGTAGTAGTAGTAGTAGTAGTAGTAGTAGTAGTAGTAGTAGTAGTAGTAGTAGTAGTAGTAGTAGTAGTAGTAGTAGTGGTAGTAGTAATAATAATAATAATAATAATAATAATAATAATAATAATAATAATAATAATAATAATAATAATAATAACTTTATTAATCACCTAAACGTTAAGCGTTTCTTATACATTTTCTGCAAAAATGATGAAACAACTAAACATTAAAACATTCATGACAGAAGTGTTATAAAATCCTTAAATATAATGACTCATTTTAAGTTTTCTAGAGTCACAGGTGCCATGACCACTGCACAACTCACTATACACAAGATAGCTTTCTCACAGTTTTCTACAATCAGTGTCGTACCTGTACGACACTGAATGGATCCCAGTCTCGTGCCTGACGATAACAACACATAATTGGGGTTAAGGCGATGCCTGCTGTCTTTCATGATCACGCTGCAGTTTTGGATACTTGTCATATTGCAGATTTCCAACAGGGACCGGACGTTATAAGTTCCAATTCTCTTACATTGCTTAGTTATTTTAGTTTATTTTCAGATTCGAGCAATCTCTAAGCCAGCACAACGTAGCAAATGATGAGGCAAATATATTTTGTTTTGCGTACATCGTAACAATATGAACGAAAATATGTAGACAGGGATACTTTAATTCATGCTATTTTGTCAGTATGAAAGTTTACTGATGTTCATAGAATTCACTAAGCATGGAAGAGAGTTAGGTAAAAATATATTCATTTTGAAAAAAGTTTTGTCTGAAAAGGAGTTCTCCTAAGAGTCGTTATTTAAATATTGCTCTGATTACCTCGCATATTAAAATATAAAATGTACCTTAAAAAAAAAAAGCATCCGAAAAAAAAAAAAAACGCAATCCGCTTTATATCTGTTTGTGAATCTTTATCTGCATATCCGCTTCTTTAGACATCTGATACATAATTCCGCAGCTGCCTTTACTATTATAACCATTGTTATAAATAACACTACAGTACTACTACTAGTAATAGTAATATTACTACGGTTATTATTATTATTATTTTTATTATTATTATTATTATTATTATTATTATTATTATTACTATTATTATTATTATTATTATCATATTAGTAAATTATCAATTAGCTCGGATTCATATGTCATCGCCTTGCAGGCAGACTTGGATAGGATGAGCGTATGGACAGATACATGGCAAATGCAGTTTGATATTAACAAATGCAAAGTTCAGAGAACAGAAAAGATTTAGGAGTTATAGTTAGCACTGATCTCCGTCTGAGAAAACAACGCATAGATGCCAAAAATAAAGCAAACTGAGTATTAGGATTAAATTTTAGGAATGTTAAAAGTAGAAATCCCGAAGTAATATGAAAATTATATTTGGCGCTTGTCAGACCTCATCTAGATTATACTGTGCAGTGGTCTGAAGCCTCCCCGCCCCTTCCCCTTTCCGTATCTGGTGGTCAGTCCAGAGGTGTTCTTCCTTCTATTCTCCTGTCCAGGGACAGTTCTGATTGTTTTTCTGTATAACACCCAAATAAAAAAATTCTCTCTCTCTCTCTCTCTCTCTCTCTCTCTCTCTCTCTCTCTCTCTCTCTCTCTCTCTCTCTCTCTCTCTCTCTCTCTCTCTCTCTTTAAAATTCTGCTTATCCCTGTAAGCAGCTGTGGGGATGTCTGAGTTAGGCTGAATGCAATTAGATTTATTAAATTCCACTTACTCCCCGCAAGAAGCTTGTTTAAGTTGGGTTGAATTCAGTAGGATTTGTTAAATTTTACTTAATCCCAGAAAGGGACTGTAGGGTGTCTGGGTGAGGTTGAATGCAAAAACACAAGTTAAATTCCAATTACTTGGACTGTGTTGTGACTTAGGTTAAGATAGATTTGTTATATTCCATTTACTCCCTGCAAGCGGCTGAGATGACTAGGTTGGTTAACTTAGGATTAATTTATTACCAACCACACACACACACGCACACACACACACACACAAACTATGTAGTGTAGTGGTTAGCACGCTTGTTTCACAACCGAGAAGGCCCGGGTTCGAGTTCCTGGCGCGCGCGCGCGCGCGCGCACGAGCGAGAGAGAGAGAGAGAGAGAGAGAGAGAGAGAGAGAGAGAGAGAGAGAGAGAGAGAGAGAATAAATCTAAAGATGCCGAGCAGTGTATAAGCCTCAAGGGTTTTAGCTGATGGTTGGCTGCGTTGTACCAAAGTTATGGCTTTTATCTCATCTTACTCTGCAGTGGGACTCCCTAGTGCATCCCTCACAAGTTCTATCATATATAAAATGTCAGGCAGAACTCTCTCGATCAGCTAAGCATCACTATACACTCGCAGGAAGCCTTTCCTTTGCCGAAAAGTGAGGTGTTGGACTGTCATCCTGCCGCCTAAAAATAA